>NC_143014.1:193280280-193475280 GCF_055824585.1 Amblyomma mixtum | reverse complement strand
GGTCACGTGAATACATCGTGAGACTGTTAGGGCAACTGCTTCGCGTTCTCAGTGAGCAAAGTTTTCTATTACAATTTCAGAAGTTCCAGACTGACTCACCTTAAACTTTGGGTATATCGAACTTTTATTCACACAGATGCCCTGCTGAAAGTGTACGGGATTCCCTAAAAGTTGCCAATGTGCAATCAGTTTCTCTAGATCCTTGATAAACCCTCGGAACGACAGGCGCGTCTGAAGTTCCGCTCGCGGTGATGATGTGCTGGTACCTCGTGTAACCACCGCCAAACACGGAGCTGCTGTTTCGCTCTCAGAATTTTGACAGCAGAATCCGCAGTGACATTACACTTGCTAACGAGAATAGGAAGGAGCGGAGCAGAAAACTCTGCAATTCTGCCAATCTTTCCTAATTTTCTTCTCCGCGGCTTTTTGCGCTATTCGTGTTCGAATATGAACTCGGCGATGGTGAAAGAAGCGGGTTTGTCCGCACTTCTTTTCATTAAAGAACTGCATAACGTCGGAGCCCGAAACCAGCTGCCATCCATGGTTTTCGCGGGCTACTGCCGTAGTGGCACAGGGTTACTCGCAGACATGGACAAGCCGGCATTATGCCTGCCTTGCCTGCGGCAGTGCAAGAAGTCGCGAGGATCATCGTCATCATAATCAGCAGTAGCAGCAGCTCATGGTACATTCTCTTCGGCCTGCATGAAAGCGTGGGGATTATCGGTTACAACAGACTGTGCCAAAGACCACGTGGGAAGTCTATCATGGAGGTATGCCCATAAAGAAGGAATGATTCAGCTTGGATGACTTCTTTTCTTCTAGTGGAAGCTTTGCCCAATAGGTCCGCCATCTCCGATGGTGAACGAACACCGAGGGCGGAAGGTGTACCATGTGCAGTTGTTACAGTCGTTGTCTGACGCAGGTAGCGACGGTATCGGCTTGTTAGCATTGGAACCTGGCACACATTGTTATTCCCCAACACGTATGCGGGCGCTGTCACGCTTAGTCACATTATGACCATCGCTGTTTACTCCGGTCGCTTCCCTGTATCGGTCAGGCGTGTTTCATCTGACTTGTGCAAAGCGCGAGAAGAGTGTTCTGCACCACTTCATGACTATTAAGTGGGTGTGGCGCTGGTGAGGGCCCCAAAGTTTCGGTGAGGACCCCAAAGTTTCGGCTCGGCAGGGAATTCGACAATCCTTCCAAAGTATAAGGGTGCGCAAAGTAAAGCTGCGCGCCGTCGATGAAAAGCTGCTAGAGCGAGCAGCGTACTGTCAGTGTCATATCGATATATATGCAGACCTCCCCGTTAATACTACCCGCGTTAATATGGAACACTTGAGTTATGGACAGTTTTCTAGGGACCAAACTTTTCAATGCGTTTTCGCCTCGTTAATATCAAAACTTGCTGTCTGCACAATGGACACTGTGCAAATGCGCAGAACCCACTGGAGCCGACGTATTTTTTTCGTGTTACTATATGTACGTACAGTGGTGAGAACAAAATCTCGACATCTCTAACCTGATGTTTCATTTTTTGTATATTAAGTTCAGGACACCAGCGCAAAGCCAGTGCGAAAGTGAAGATGCCTGAATGATGGCCTTTTAGTGCGGTATGCCTCGTTAACGAAGAAGTTAGGCACACGTAACGTAAACACCCACCAAAAGTAGAAGATTGGACATCCGCCGCCGTAGCTCAGTCGGTACAGTACAATACGCGAAATTCTAAGGTCGTGGGTACGGATCTCACCAGCGGCATGTAGTTGTTTCTTTCTGCTACTTTCTAATCAGTTATCTCTCATTCATCAACACCATCATTTAAAAAAAAAAAAAAAACTTTAAACATTCCCTTATGCTTTCCTTGGTTGCGGTGACTTTCAGCTCTTTCATATGAATGTCATAACAAGCCCCTCATTTCCTTACCCTTGTCTGCTCAATATATGCATGTGTGTTTGTGTGTTTCATTTATGGCGGTTTAACGTCCTATAGTGACTCAGGCTATCAGGGACGCCGTAGTGAACGGCTCCGTAAATTTCGACCGCCTGGGGTTCTTTAACGTGCACTCACATCGCACAATACACGGACCTCTGGAATTTCGCCTCCATCGAAATGCGACCTCCAAGACCAGGATCGAACGCCCGTCTTTTGGGTCAGCAGCGGAACGTTACAACCACTCAGCCAGCACGGCGGTTTGTTTGTGGGGGTGTGTAATCTTACCTCTGTATTTTATTTCACATCGACGTATTCAGTTTCATGTGCTTTAACATTTTTTTATAGGCAATGGACACCTAGGGAAGCAAGATGGCCATTTTTTAATTTCCGAGAGTAAGTTGATGTTTTTCAAAAAAATGTCAAAATAGTATAATCGTTACATTTTAATTAAATTGTAAAAAAAATATTTATACCGTCCAAAAATACATAATCTGAATCATCGAAAGCGAGAAGCTGTGCAAATGTCATTAAAAAAATTTGTGGAGTGTTTTTAAACACTTTGATTTTTTTTTATCGATTATTGAGGAGTGCCTGATTTTACGCCTTTTCGAAACGTTCAAACTGAGCCCACCTCACGAATAAATTTTTTTCCGGCAAAAATATTTTAAGCTTAGGTTACGCACGTTGCAATAAGTTTCCGTGAATGTCTTTGAACGAATTGGAGATGGTCGAGCGCAACGTCTGGGACGTTTGGTGTGGAATGACCCAGAAGGGAGGCAAGTACATGCAACTTCATGACCGTAAACCAGCCGCGAGGCTGGACTTGCTCTGTGTACGAATGCCAGCAAAGCCCCAGCAACCGGAAAGCCTTATCAGCGTCCGGCTAATGGTCCAGTCTGTTCTCCTTCGGGAATGGTTTCCTGTCAAGATGCGCATAGGAGGCACGCAGGTATTGTGTGGTCCACTGCGTCGCGTAAAGCGCGGGCCTGAAAAGTTCGCGAGTATAATAACACGGAGGTACTGCCGTGCGAAGGCCTGGCTACATGCAAATTTACGCAGACGGTTCGCGTGATTACGCTGGATGCACACGTAATCACAAACGTCACATAGAAACCGTTTGAAATCATGTCATGCAACGTCACGAAACGTCATTTCAGCCTCAAAAGGCGGCCCTATCGAGTCTAAGTCCAGCGTCTTGTGGTCGCGCTGCTCGGGGACCTTCAAAGCGTGAGAGCTTTCGGTTGCAAAATGAGGGCTAGCCGCCGTCAGGACTCAGTTGGCGAGAACGGCGCACGCGACAAGCTGAGGTGGCGGATTTGGTTCCTACCGGCCATGGCATACCGCCGCTTCTGCTGCCAGGGCCTGTTTCATGATTGCGGTATAGGCTATGACCTTGCCATTTTTCACTCAGCCTTTTCCCTATATATCTCGCCCATCCCTTTTCGTCCCCCAATTAAAGATATAGCAACCTCTACCTTCTCCCGGTTAACCTCCCCGCCTTTCTCTCTCCCCTGTTTCTCCTTCTATCTCGCCGATCCCTTCTCAATAAAAAAGTAGGATATATTATAAAAAAGTATAAAGTAAAAATTATGTATATCGCAGTCACTAAAAAAAAACTACAAAATAAAATAAATAAATAAAGTGGAGCACAAAAGTGTAAGCGTGATACGCCAACAAGCCACTAATAACTACTATCGCTGACAGAAATATGTCTGCTGCCGCCTGCATTTCGAAGTAGGTCCGGACTTGGGCCACATTTAAGCGGTGGAAAAGAACCCAAGTACGCAACCACCATAAAAGAGTACATACTCTTACAATGCTATCTTCTTCAACATTGCCTCCCTCTTTCCTTTCTTTTGTGTTGTCGACACACTTTGTAAATAAGTGCACGTGTCTGAAACAGCCTATTTTCTGTTTTGTCTTTCCACTCCTTCGTTATGCAATGCCCAAAACAGTCTTTAGCTCACATACATAAATAAATTCGTTCTCTGTGAGGCGCTGCATTAAAATTAATTAAGGATGCTTTAGAGACACGCTTTCTCTGAACATACTTTTCCACTCAGGTAAAGCAAGCAGAAGCGGAGAATATCTGGACGTTTTCATTTTTTGCAAGTTGTAAAGAAAATGAAATCTCGAAAGGGGTACATTAAGGTTCATTCATTCATTCATAATTAGATTTTAGACGACGTCGTCTAAAACTTCTACAGTTTCAATCATTCTGACAGCCCAGTATTTTCTGCGCGCCGCTTAATTTGGGTCTTGACAGCTTGAACTCTCTTCTATACTACGCCGACGTTAGTATGGAAGGCGTGTGTGTCATGGGGCTACCCTAATTTCTTTTTCTGTTTCCTACCAAGATGAATGGATGGCAAGAGCGTCGCCTTCGAAACGGGGTGGTGGCGGATTCCACCACGCTCAGTAACTGTAAGCGTGCACGAAGAGTCATTTTGTGGACAGCGATCACATTCTCTGCCATTCCGCTTTTAACGCGCTGCAGCTGTCAGAGCTGCGACTGGTAACGAGATTTCATCTTGACAGCAGGTCTCAAAGAACACTTGTTGAATGGAGGTTTACTTTTGAACAGTATAGGACTAAACGATTTTGCTTTCTATATAGCGCCTGGTATAATAATGCCAAACACAGAAGAGAGGATGAATTCGGGGTAGGCGCCTGTCCCGTGTCCCTTCTCTCTTCTGTGTTCGTCTGTTGCATGCGCTTTAATGCTTCCGAAAAAACTAAACCATCTAGCCCGTCCACAAGTTCTTTCGTATCATGATGCCGTAGTGCAGATTGGTATGGCTAAGCAACACCTTTTCTTGGACTGCTTGGTTCACATTAAGAGGTTAAACGTAGCGTAAAAGAAGACAGGACGACACACACAACAACGGCTTTCTTGAAACCGTTACGGAGCGACAGCACATGACACAATTTTCTTTTTTTCTTTTTCGTCGACACACCTGCTCTTTGTACCTGGTACGGATGGATCGCTTGGCTTCTTCGTATCAGCATTAGCAGACAACACCTCAGGCAGTACGTTGGAATGAAAGGACAACGCTTACGGAAAAAGATACTGGCGCTTACAGGGAATCAATATGAACCGGAGCTTCCAACGGGAGGCATATCGCAACGCCAGCAAGAATGCGCTTTCTTTCTGGGAGCCTTATCCGGTCTTTCTATGGGGAAATGGCGGGCGCGAAGAAAACAAAGCTGTCAGCTACAGAAAGAAAAGAAAAAACCCTCTCTTGGGGGAGGGAAACAAGTGCGAGTGATGGAACTGGCCAGGGCTCTCGGGACATCTAAGGGAGGCTCATAGCACTGTCCCTTATCAACGGTCAACAGGAAGGGCAATACAGCGAGCGCCTCCGCGAGTGTTACCGCAGCGTAGCACTTTTACGCAGCAGCCGTTGCGCGGCGAACGACGACGGAGCTAGCCATTCGCTTCTCAAGCCAGTGGCGAGATTCGGGCGGCGGCGCGAAGGGCTGAATTCACGCCGGAGCGAGGCGCACCTTAACGGAGCGCGCGGGAAGCCTTCGCCGCATACAACGGCAGGCGCTACGCCCTTCTGTGGCTCAGCGGCTTCCGCGAGCTGGAGCCCGGCGCTCCCCTTGTTTCCTCCAATCTCAAGCGATCGCACATGTTTTGCGCCTAACAGTTTACTCAATCTCCGCGATGGCAATAACTTGGCTCCGGTTCCGGTCACTCGGCTGAGACGTGCGGAAGCCGAGCCGTCGTTGTTTGGGGCAACTTCCGTGACGGGAAATGAGTAGGTGCCGATGATGCACCGCTCTCTTTCACAAACTACGCGTCGTCTTTATCAATCCGAACATCCTGTTCATCGGTTGCAACGGCACACGCCGTCCTGCCAGTCGCTGCGAGGTGCGGCGCTCATCGACTGCATGCCATGGAGGGCTGCGCGGCAACCCGCCTTTATCCTATACAGGAACCACGCTGCATGCTTTAGGGAGGCCGGCCCGAGAGTTTTGGTGCATAGCGCAGGCGTCAAGTCAGGGCCAGTTTTTTTTTTTTTTTTACATTCAGAGGCTGACTACACATCAGCGACATCTAATCAGCGGCTCGAATTTCAATTTGACTAAACTTGATGGAACGACACGCTAAAAAGCCTAAAGTAAAGTATGCTAAACCTCATCCCCTTTGTCTGTTTCGCTTGCTGGTACGAGGTGCTGTTTTCTGGCATCAGCGCCCTGTTTCTGCTAAAGAAAACCGAATGGGGGATGGCGGCTACAGCCAAACGTGTTATTGCGTCTGAGAAACTTAACACTCATGTCTGTGTATATAACTCATCTACATCATTGGTTCAGCCTCGGGTTCTTCTGGTTCATCAGGTAAAAGAAAGTGACGCCGCAGTACATCGCATGCGACTAGACATGATGGTGAACGCGCTTTTTAGGCATTTTTTTCATCACAAAATACGGGCCAGAGAGGAGCGTGCCTTCTTACAAACCTACCTTCATTGTGCGGCAGTTTTAGATTCCGCTCTGCCTATACATAGCATACTATGTGAGTGTGAAGGTTCATACAGCCTCATTTCAAGGTCTGGAAGCTTGTTGTAATGTAACTGAGCAAAGCGCTGATGGTTACAGTCGTGATTTATTCAGTGAGCAGCTTTTCCTCTCATTTTTTGTAACTTTGCCCGCATCACAACTCATATAAAACTTTCCAAGAACTTGCCACGTAAATCTAGCTCAGTTCTAAAAGGTGTTAACGAAGTGATTCGTGTCGGATCAAAATAATGACTGCAAGATCTGACGCCTGCGATTGCACTTAAGCGTAGGTTGCATGCTACACTGCCCTAATTTTGTTTAGGCAGTCCCGTCGGAGTCTACTAATTACCTCCGGGCAAATCATACCTACTTGCGTACATGCGTCGGAAACGTCCATCTTACTGGATAGTGAGGATAAGTGGCACTGAGTTTAAGGAAGCCTTATTATAGCGGGGGACAGTCCCTGTTCTGCTGCAGGTTTCCGAAATGGTGCTGCACCATTGCTCGCCTCCCAGAGCTGGATCGCTTAACACTTACTTCACTCCGTTTCTCGCTCTCCTTTTCTCACTATCATTAAAGCACAATTCAACCTGCTACTACTTACTGGTCGTTAATCACACCGCAAGGGCAATCAACATACTGGGAAAAGAAGATTAGGCCACAGCGCTGACTCTCTAAGAAATCCTTGTACAGATTAGCCGAGAGCCAGCGCTGCATCCTTATCTTCCTTTATTGTTCAGCGTGTCCTTTCTTTCACGACGTGATTATCAATGAATTCATTGTACTCGTTTTAACTTTTGTACCCTACGCACCGGACATTTCTTTTCCAGATCACAGCGTGGTCGCTTTTGACAGTACAAAAGCTTACTGTAGCAACAATGGGCTGAGCGACACCCTGCGTCAACCAACGGCCTTCACGCCCTGTTAGCATCATCAAACTAAGGGCTGATTGCGAGAGACAAGGTTGCTTTAGGTCGTGTCCTAAAAAACGCATTACAGGAGCATGTACAAAGCAATGCTGGCTTTACTTGCTCTGATAAAACACTGCTTATGGCGGCCTTCTCTTCTACTTAGCTGCAATTTGAATGTCCTTTTTTTTTTTGCGGTGAAGATCTGAAAGTTGAACAAGCTCGCTAACTGCATCCAACAAACCCAAAATAAAAAGCGGAAATCCATGCCTCTGAACGCACTTTACAGTCATTCATGGGCGCGTTCCTCGTAGCATGCGTGCTGCTTGGTTACAAATTAAATGGCGGAATGTTCTTATTCACCAAATTCTCCACCTGCAAAACTCAGCGTGCACCATACTTGCTCCTACCGAACTCGCAATTAAGGACGCTGATGAGGAAAAAGGTTGCGATTTGAGGGCTGCATATGTTTTATGCACATGCTGTTTCTGTTTAACTGACAAGGATAACTCGCGCACGTTTTGCCCTTCCCAAGTTTTGCCCTTTGCTACCAAGATGGATACTACTGCCCCGGAGCAGCAGGCGAACGCGAGGGTTTTTGTCTGGGACATACTAAGACGGCACAACGACGCCGTTTATCCCGGACAAGGCCTTTAATGTAACTGACACTCCATGAAACGAATAAATCATATTCGATCAACATGTCGCTCATTCGTTCACGCTTGCATGGGTGGATCATTTGCAGTAGTTTTATCCACGGCTGCATTCATGGCACAATAGCGCACAAGCGTGGTGACGCCCAAGCAGCGCTGTCGTATAGAGGCCATCGTGAAGGCAGACTAAGCCTCACGCAACACTTCATGCGCTGCAGAGCACCCCCGTCGTTGACCTTTTAAACCTATAATGGTGGGTCACAGGTACGGCGTTGTACTCGCAGTCTTTGTTCTTCTATCTCTTTTTGCCGCTCAGTATCCCCTGCTGAAGTTCACCTGCACGCAGCACCATTCGTCGCTTTCTTTCGCAAAGTTTCGGGTCTCCGACGGAACTTTTGGACATTCGCACTGAGGATAAGATATTGGAGCAGAGACGCATGCAGAAAAATTGTTTCGATTATTTTGCTATCTCCGCGCTTGCCCCTTGCTGCGCAAAGCTGCGCAAGGTCTTTGTTCTCCAGCCCTTCAACAAGTTCATCTCAGCTTCAGGTGCATACCGGTGTGCATTTCTAGACACCTGAATTCACTAAAGTAAGCAAAAAGAAGGCCCAGACTCCCGGTCCTCTCTCGGGATGGAAGGAGTGACAGCGAGAGCTGTATCGGAGTGCTCCCAGATTATAACGACACAGAGCCAAGGTGTAGTTTTCACTCGCAAACTCCGGAGTACGTTGCATTGCGCCGCGAAGCTTGCTGCTCCTTACCAAGGCGTCCCGCAATCGCGGGAAACGTGGAGGACGCATCGGATGTGAGTTCGCGTTACGTGACACGCTGCTCGCCGCCACAACCAGCGGCAGGGGCGCCCGTGATCCGCGTTGTCACCGCTCGCAGTAAATGCAGAGCTTGTTTTTCGGCGAGCCGCGCGTCTGCGTGCGCTGACGTAGGTGAGATTTCAGCGCAACAGAAGCAAAAGCAGAAACAACTGCGCCGTGCATTCAGCGCGTCAATTCCTAGTGCGGGAAACAATGGAGAGACAAAACATCTCGAAATGGCCCGTTAACAGTGGCGAGCGCAATGGCGCCATGCATAATGCATTTATCGCTCATGCCAGAGTGCTACGGGAAAAGAAAACGTGCCCGAGCGAGCAGGCGAGATGGCGGACAACCCCGGCTGGGGGTGAACGTGCAGATTCCCCGCTTTTTGTTTATTCACTCCGTGAATTCGCTCCTTTATCTTGTGGCCGGGGCTGTACAGGTGCTCGTGTAAGTTATCGTAACACGGAGGTCACTAAAAAGCTCAGAGTCCTCCTAAGTGTACATAAGCGCACAGATATGCAGCCAGAAATCTAAGGGTGGACTGAAATCGCGTTTGCGACCTGCGCAGTAGACTCGGGAACTGCAGGGGACTTCGCGTCCAATCCGCAATGAAAATGAAGGGCTGTGTGCGTTGCGTGTTCTGATGGATAGTCTAAAGCTTGAACAGCTAAGCATTTGGTGTACAACACCATGCAAGGAGAATACTTTATTTTTGACAAAAACACGGAAATCCTCCTAGACTTAGTGGAACGCGGTGAAATCAACCGAAGCAGTGAAATGAGAATCGTGTGGCGGTGGTGAAGGGCCGCAGGTGAACGCTTCTCAATTTTTGGCTAAGTGCAATTATTTCAGTAACCACGCCATTTACGCTTGCTACGAATGACAGCTTTCCAATGTGGCGTGCCCCTGCCACAATCTCGACAATTGTCATTTCATGAAGGTCAGGCACGGCTGGGGCAAAAAAAAAAGAGAAAGAAAATAGGGCGGATGAACGCCGCCTAACAAAGTATGGGTTAACATGTAACCCATTTCATCTGCTTTCTAAAACGCGTCATCATCCGGCAGTTCACCACTTTGTCACCTAAATGCTGCTGCAAGCTTCTACCGCCGTGGAATGGCTGGGGAAGACAGTGGCAGGAAAATGGTTGCTTCGCAATTTTCGGTTGATGCGGTCGGCAGTGTTTATACAGTGGGCATTGATACAGTGTTCACCACAGCCAAATGACGAGGTCATCAAATGTTGCCACATATATGTGCTCACCACCGAAATTATATCCGAAAAAAAAAAATGGAATCCGAAAACGAAACAGCATGGTTTTTTTCAGGGGGCCTTATAGGCGAAATCGGGCGTTTTTAAACACCGTTGGAAATTGGCATATCTAGGCACTAAAACCAAAAATACTCATTTGTGGGCACTATAAAAATGCCATTGAACGTGCTTTCAACACTTAATTGATGCTCCCATGTGAAAATAGTGTGGCTATGATACGTAGAATAAAATTTGCATAAAATCCAGTCTCTACTAAAATGCTTAAAGGCCCGACATCTCAAGTTAAATGCCCAGCATATGCTTCTCTGATATATCCAGGGCTAGATAAATTGAGGGTGGTGGGGGGCACTTAAGCTACGCCTTAACGGTGTGACGTGATAGCACTATTGTGTCCCTTCAGCAGCCTGGAGTTCTCTTTGCATATCACTTTGCAGACATGGACGCTGCTCTTTACTTTATTTTATTTTTGTTTCTTTTTTATTTACAGCAAGACACACAAGGCCTCCCTTTGGCCAAGTCGGACGAACCTTCCTGAGTGGTCGAAGGGTAGCACGCCCGGCTCACGACGCAAGGGGCAGCGCTTCGAGCCTCGGCACGACAATTTTTCTTTCAATCGTAGTGGGTTGTTTGAATTACCCACACCAGGTCATGTGGTTGTGACGTCACAACCCTCTTGACCAATCCCAATCTTCTCGATACGCCAACGCCAACTACGACGCCGGGCTTTCCGCTGCTGAAAACTGGTCCTTTGCTAGCCCCGGGCAGACGTTGGGTATCATCTCTCCGCCGAGCTTGACCGAGCATGGTACGCACGTTGTCGGTTGGCGTCAGAGGAACGGCGCCTGAGCAGCGCCGCGAACCCGACAGGTTCTGGCTCGCTGGGTGCGGCATATAAAATGCAGTCTTTGCTTCAGAAAGTCTCAAATGGGGCTTTTCGCGGGTGCATTGCAGTAAAAAAACTGCTCATTCCTGTTTCGCTTTCAGCTTCAGTTTTAGGTCAACAATACAATTAGTGTTATCGCTGCATCTTTTTTAGGAAAATCTGAACCATTGAAGTTACCTGCCGCACCTAGAGAAAAAAAAAATAATCGAAGTAGTGCCTGGTTCAGGTTTGCTGCGCTTTTTCGACGACGAAGTGCTTGGGAATCAAATTTAGCAGCAGTCAGGAAGTGAAAGACAGCGAACTCTGCTGTTCGACGACAGGCGAATAAGAGCAACCAAACCTGGGTCATTTAAAGTTAACTTAACGAGAGGAACTACAAACAGGGGGTGAGTAAACGACGTGAGAAGGACCACGGCACGCTGTCGTTGTTTTCAAATGACGGCAGCCTATGCAATGCTCGGGCGTCACAGTTACACGAGTCGTACACAAACACTCATGCATAGTCCCCCTCTTCGTGTCGAGATAGAGCGTCAATATTTTTGTGGACTTCGTTCTCATTTCCTAGCGTGGTTAGTTTGGAATGCTATCAGTCACTTCATTATCCGCCACTGTTTGTTTCTGCAGTGCGCCACGAACCATTTCCGTAAACTACCATTTCCCTGCGTAGGGCCGAAGCGGGCAGCTTATGAGCTGTGTCCTTCGGAAGAGATTATTGGCAGGAACCGCGCCCAGCATTCGTAATCAGTTTGCACTACACATGCGTTGGAAATTTTGTCAGGAGCGCTATATATTTAAGTAATCTGTCTTACTGCCTTTCTAATCTGTCTTTTTGAATATTTCTAAAGTAATCGGCATTTCTCATGTGGAAGGCAGCCTAAATAAAAAAAAATAACAATAATTCCTACTAACCGGAAAACTACCGATGGCCCAGCATCTCGATGCACGATATAGTCTTCAAATCATGAGCGATGTTTAGCATCTTATACTCGATAGCCGTATGTATGTCTGTCAAGTAAAAATAAAACTGGCATGGAGCAAGCATTCTAATGACCTGCCGAAGCGTCTCGCTGGCTTTAGTGGTTTATTGTCTTCACCTCTGCGCGACAGTCTTGGCGATCCTCAGTGCATCTAGTGGCTTTATAATATGACTTCCTCTTTACAGGAACTCCTCACGTCCACGCTTTGAATACTTGAAGTCCCGTACGCTCTTGCATTTTTAGACACGGAATAAACTATAGAGAGGAAAGGAAGGTTAGGTGTAGCGATTTCCGGTTGGCTGCCCTGTGCCCAGAGAAGCCCATCAAGAATTCCGAAGGGTAAGGGGAAATGCAAACGCAGAGACGATTAGCGACCGTTTATTTCTGCGAGAAGACAAACCCTGGCGGGCCTGTCCTCAGTACATGCGACCGCTAGACGGCCCTGTTAAACGTTTATCAGCGCTTTTCCGCTGATACCGAGCAGTTTGCTTCGTAAGCGCGCATGCCCTGCTAAAGAAAAGCCCTCTCTCTCTCTCTTAGAGCATGGGCAGGAAGGCGGGGAGAAACGCCAAGTGTGCTACTAGGGGTCTAATACCGAATTTATCTCAGCTTATCTATACGTCAACAGACGCGTAGGCTCCCAGTAGTAGAAAGCTGCAAGAGTCAGGGTCTGAAGTGCTCTCCTGTGCCGCGTACAAGCGGCTCACGCTGGCACTCGGAGGAATGATGAAATGGCGACTCGAAGAACAGCCGAAGTTGTCAAGTTTATCTCAGTCGTGCGTGCCCAGCGCATGTAATGCTGCCCACTGGGTGAATCCCTCTCTGCTGAGTTGTTACACTCTCTCTCCTGACTGTAACGCGGCTACACTGGCGGACCAAAGCGACAACTGTCGCGTCGCTGCAGAAGACCGCTGTGGGGGTAGGGAACGGCGAGCACTGCCCTGGTGTCGAGTATGGCGGCGAGAAAACGACCCATTACCCAGTAGTGCAGGTGGAGCCAAAGATAGCGTGGGTGTGCGCCGCCGTGTAATAGCCGAAAGCGAGAGAGAGAAAGCGGAGAAAACGTACTCGAGTCTACGGTCCCGCTCCTGATTGCCGTTCATTCTCGTGGCGCGGTAGATGCTAATCAGCCGCGCTCGCCGCCATGCTAGATGCGAGGACAACGGCGTCCGCTAGTGCCAGCCAAGTTTGCGCGATAGCGGGCCGTCCAGCGCCTCCAAAACTGCCATCGCCCAGAGATAAGAAGACAGAGCAGTGCAAATTCCTTCGTAGCCAGCGCAGATAGACGCGGCGGCTATTATGCCCCTCCGGGCGGCTGGCGCGCAGTCGCGCGCCTCTGCCGCAAAGGCGGCGAGCCGAGATTTCCTCCTTTTCGGCAATCACTTGGCGGGCACTTCATCGAACGTCGCTTTCGAGAAGCCTACCTCGTTCTGCTGCTATCTCGCGCAGACATTTCCGGGCTGAGGGCACTCCTCGCCGGGACCCCGACACGCGCATTCTTTAAACCACCGCACGGTCGCGTGCAACGCTCCGCAGCCTGCAGCAGCCATCCGCCTCGTGCGTCATGTCCGCGTAGGTCGAGTGCGATCAAAGCTGACCTGGTTTGTGAGCGGAGTTTATCTCTTCCTTGGCTTCAGCGTAGCGTCGGTATGGATCTAAGCCTTTCTTTTCGAGCATGGGGGGAGGTACGGAAGAGTCCAATAGCATTCTACAATAGCTCATCGGCCTGTCCGTATTATCTCTGCGATTCAGATAGCAGTGCGCCACATTTCAGACAAGGCCTCTTGTAGAGAAAAAAAGAAGTACAGCCCTTTTAGGGTGTCCCATAAGTGCTCGCATGAGTGCTCATATTTGATAATGCGTCTGGCGTATAGAATTCTGGCAAATGCTACGAGTAATCTTATCATCAGGTTTCATACGAAATGTGTTCCATAGGCTTTCCCTCCTAGGCTGTAACTTTCTGATTAAGTGACTGAATTGAAAGAAAAGAAGAAAACGTTCCATAAAAATGAATGATGGGAATGTGCTCGTTCCCGGGTGCAGTACATCATTTTTGATGCAGTCCCCACCAGCGACGAAGCACTCCCTCCAGCCGTACCCACTCTCTCTGCATGCAGCTGTGGAAGGTCGAGGGTGACGGTTATGCCTTACAGCTGCAGATCCCGTGCGCGCCCTTGGAATTGTCAACCGGCGCTCCCATTCTTCTAACACGAAATTCAGTCTAATGTATACTGGCGGTAGAGCTGTGCCGCAGCTGGTGGGGACTGTAGAAAAAAGTAATGTGTTCCTGGAAAAGGGTGCATTCTGTAATTTCATTTCTACCGTACATCTTTTAGTGGCACCGCGTACTAATAAATGTTCATCTCAGGACCCTAAACTTACGTAGCCGCGGTGGCTCAGTGGTTACGGCGCTCGGCTGCTGACCCGAAAGACGCGGGTTCGATCCCGGCTGCTGCGACTGAATTTCTATGAAGGCGAAATTCTAGAGGCCCGTGTGCTGTGCGGTGTCAGTGCATGTTAAAGAACCCCAGGTGGTCGAAATTTCCGGAGCCCTTCACTACGGCGTCCCTCATAGCCTGAGTTGCATTGGGACGTTAAACCCCAATAAACCAACCAACCAATACACTTATTGAATACCGCTCGTTAAATGTCGCCTTTTTTGCTTCTAGAAATCCGAATCGAGCTGACGCGTACAAGGTCCATTTATTTTTTCACAGAAATGATGACGCCAAAGTGGAATGAAGACGCACACACTTTCACATGCAAGAGCACGCTGTACACACACATGCTTTTTAATATCTGAGCAAATTACTGTGTTTTGAAGTGTCATTGTTTATTGCATCAAGGCAAAGATGCTGTTGTGATCGGGGGCCCAGCCAGCGGAGAACGGCGAGCCGGGCTGGCGCCATCGGGCTACGCTGATCAAAGGCGCTGTTTTTAAGAGAGGACGCAAGGAAACGCTGGCCTGGGGGTGGCTTCTGGCGACGGCGTCGGCGTGGACAAAGGCTCTAATCCCCTTCACCGGCGATGCTGAATGCGGCACTGGTGCCGAACTGCGCTCTGCTGTGGACTAGCAGAGGAGACGGCGGAGGCGACGGCGACGGCGGCGCCAACCCATTGCCCGCGTGCGCCCTGTGCAGCCGACAAAGCAGGGGTGGTAACGGCGGATTTGTCCCTTCCACCGACCTGAGGAGGTCCCCGGTGAGAGCCGTCAGCACTCGCGTCTCCCACGATCAGGATCGTCACTCAGCAGCGAACGACCTTTGGGCCTGGTCGGCCCGTGGCAAACAAACAGTTCGCGACGGCCAGGCGCCAAGTTCCTCCTCGCAAGTGTGCGTGTCTGTGCGGTGTGCGTGGTCACGTGGGGAGGGCGGAGCCTAAGAATCTAAAGGCCCATTGGACGCTCAACCAGACATCAGATTCCCTAGCAGGGTGCCTGGGGAATGTGAACTGCATTTAAGCAGCAATCTGTGCTGTGTCACAGAGCTTCTCCGTGACCTCTTGTCGGGAGCTTCATCCCCTTTCTGACTTTTGGTCGCCTTGCTATTCTGTAAATAATGTAAATAAACCCTCAAGCTTACTGCGACTCCTGAAGACTTCCCTCCGTAGTCTGCCTGCTTCGTCCTCATGCGGTGAAGCCCACGGTCCCGTTACACCGTTCATATCAATGCCTACTCCTCCTCCGTCTGCCTATTTTTTCTGTGCCCAATTTCGTGGCCTCTCTAGCGGATAGCGTAGAAAATTGACGCTTGAACATTGACGTCTAAAAGCACAGCCAACCACCGTCGATACCTGTAGCTCAGCGTGGGCACAGAAACGGAGACTTCCGTTGTCACAGCATATATACCTGCTCATTTTTTGTGCAAGAGTCATTTGAAGAAAAGTGAACGAACATGCGAGTCCTTGAGCAGCCTCATAGCTTTCGCTTGAATTGCATTGCGGTTCACCGTATTTTCCGGACTATAGTCCGGAGACTATACACACATACTATTCTATACATACCACATACTATACATACTATACATACTATACATACTATACATACTATACATACTATACATACTATACATACTATACATACTATACATACTATACATACTATACATACTATACATACTATACATACTACACATACTATACATACTATACATTTCACTAGTTACAAACTGTCTATTGATGCGGGCTATACGTGAGTTAGTTTTAAAGATTGTTTTTTTTACCCGAAGAAATCTAACGAGGCTCGCAAAGTAAAAAAAATATACGTTGCTCTATTGCGCCTGCGGCATTTTGCCTTGCCAAGGCACATAGTCAAAGCAGCTCCCTTTGCAATCAGTTTGGATTTGCAAGCGAATGCTTCTCGCGGTGATGTTTTTGAGTTCTTGGATTTATCAGCACATGCGCTAAACATCGACGAATGACGCCAGGGGCGATGAAGTAATGTCTCGTACTATGCTTCGCGAGAGCCAGGCTAGAAAATGCTTGAATAAAAGGTGTCGGATTGTGAAGGCGATATAGACCCTGACGAGTGTTTGGTCTAATCCGAAGTGTTTGACATGTTTTGTTGAAGCAGCGTCGGGGAAAATGATTTCGACGGCTGAATTCTATGAGGTATATAAAAAACCTAGAGTTTTGCTGCCTGACAATAAACTTCTTGCCTACCGACTCTGTACCGTTTCCTTACAATCTAAAAACTTTTTAAAGCCGAAATTCTTCCCTGCGGATGATACACTGGGTGCGGACTATACTCTGAAAAATACGGTAGGTTTCGGTGGGTCTCAAATCAATGAATAAAACGCGGCGGTTATTCCTTGCACATAAACGTATGCGCCCCATGCATTTATTTGTTTCGAAGAATATACTGCAAGCCTGAGTGCCAGGTTTTAGGCAGGAGTAGGCGTACATGACATATATAACATCAAGAACATTTCATGCATGTGATTGTCACAAATCGCCATAAAGACAAACCAGCACATACTAGCGAGCTGTAAGTTAATTGCAAAGCAAGAATCATATTGAAAGACCAGGGGGGGGGGGGGACATGACAAATCAGAATAAAGGCAATGTAATTTGACGCCACGGTCTGAACCAGAAATATAAAAGCAAGTAACAATATGGTAAGCCCATTTCGGTATTCGGGACAGCGTGCGAGATAATAATGATACACTTGCACATTGCAGAAATCAGCAGATAGAGAAATCCGCTGGAGAGCCGTTCTTTGAAAGAATGATTCTTTACAGATATTAACGCCGAAGCCTTTAATGCCTCATCGTTGTCGACAGAAGGTTGTCAGCAGAGGTGTCATGCTTTTGACGGGTGTCCACAGAGATATGTGAGACGGCTACTGCATAATTTCCTTTCCTCAAATACAATTTTAATTTTCTTCATTACGGCCCCTCTTTCTTCTTTCACTCCTACGTCCTCCCTTCCTGTACGGTGCGGTTCAGGTGTCCACCGAGATGACAGAGAATTACTGCGCCATTTCCTTTCCTCAAAAAGCGTTGCGTTCAAAGGGCAAGGCATCGCGCCGAATGGGTGGTGGCGTTCCGTGGACTCCCTGGCAGCACTACAACGCGCTGTGGAGTTCCACTCCTAAAGGCGCAGCTTAAGAGTAATTAACTCTCAGTTAATTAGATTTTAATTATTAATGAGTAATTATTCATTAATTAGTAGTTAGTCATTAATTATGTGTGACGTCATCCAGTGGTGACGTCACCAGTGCACAGAGGCAGTCAAAGTGGTGTGGAAAACGCTTTCGCCTATACGTACTTGAGGCAGTCAAAGTGCCCCCGGAATTTTTTAACCTTGCAGGAATATTCTTGAACTTTTTCAGGGTGGTAGGAACGTGTAGGACCCGGGTTAGCGGTCTCGATGTAAAGTGATTTATTAATTCCTAACTGGTCATGAAAAAGCAAGTAAAAAAGTTTCATCCGTTCCTGGTAACGCTTTTGACTATCCTGAGTTTTGGAACAAATGGGGCTCTTGCCTGCTGTGCGCCGCCATTACGATTATGTTTGGTTTATTGGTTTATATAGGTTTAACGTCTCAAAGCGGCTCAGGTTATGAGGGATGCCGTAGTGAAGGGCTCCGGAAATTTAGACCACCTGGGGTTCTTTAAAGTGCACTGACATCACACAGTACACGGGCCTCTAGAAATTCGCCTCCATCGAACTTCGACCGCCGCGGCCGGGATCGACCCCGCGTCTTTCGGGTCACCAGCCGAATGCCGTAACCACTGAGCCACCACGGCGGGGCATTGCGATTATGTGCCGTTCCAACACAAATTCGGTAGCATGCGGTGTGTATCATGAAATCAAGACTAAAAGAATCCCTTGACGAATCCGGGATTTGAGAGAACTGTTAGGCTTCTATCAAAGTTTGTTTTTCGACTATAGTTATAGTCGGTTGCTCATGACGAATAATCAGGAAACAGGCAAGATAGGTAAGAAAACAGGTGCGACAAACAGACAAGCAAGAAGGCATGTCTAAGTGCTTTATTCTGTGTCTCATTACCTGCGCTACTTTTCAAAACTAATCGGACTTCGTATCGATCTGTCTGCTTTTCACATTCTTGTGCCATAATTGCAAGCGCATTTAGATTGTTACCATCATCGTAACCGTCATCCTCATCTACACTACCACCTCCACCAAGGGCCCTGTCCGGATAGCTCAGCAGTCATGGCTCTCTGCTGCTGAACGAACACGTGTACGCGGGTTCGATATGCGAAAAGTGTAGCGGAATTTTCACAAGCGTGAAATGCAGAAAACATCACAAGGAAGAAAAAAAAAAGAAGACCATGTGCTGGGATTTCAGCGCACACTGAACAACCATAGCGTGGTTGAAATCAACCCAGAACACTTCACTATAGATGTTGCGGACCTTATAGACTGCGCATGACATTTATGCGTAACATATACTTTACATTAAAAAATAACCAAAAAGAGTACTTCTTTATCCACGTACTCTTCAACGAAAGATGAGCGGTGATAAAAGATGCTGACACCGGGGATGTGCAGCCGCACATATAAAACACGTAAAGTCCCCTCGGCGGCTTTACTGCGGTTACACTAATGCGTCAGCTTTCTTTTCCGTCTCTAAATCTTTCTCACTTGACCTACCGAAGGTCACTAGAGCCTACCCGTGTAGATTTAAGGCCTCCGTTGTGAGCGCGCTTTTCGCAGATCAAAATCTGCCTTTACCATTGCGCTTCGTTGACACGCGGTGTGCGCGAGCTGTGTTCGTAACTTGCGCCGCAGCAGTGAAAGCGGCGTACAACACTGCGATGGCCTAGATTTGCGCACAGCGCCTACTAGCGTTGCGGCTGCGTTGCGAAAACGTACCGCAGTCTTTGCTAGGGTCCTACAAAATGAAAGGGGGCCCGCTGTGCAACGGCCGAGCCGCACGAAGAAGCGAAACGCTCCTATGTCGTACAGTTACGATCTGCACCCGCAACTCAGTATGTAATTAGCATCGCACGATGCACTTGTCACCAATTCGACGCCTCTCATTACACGCACACACACATTATATATATATATAGACAGTAAATGGTTTCAAGCGTTTGAAACGTTTGAATACGTTCTTACTATATATATATATATATCCATGCATCGAAAGTATCGATGTTAGACTCCGACTCAGGAAGGGGTAGCCTTGAAAGACAGTCCGCGTCAGCGTGACGGCGACCACTCTTGTAGACGACTGTGTAGTCAAAGTCTTTTAACCGGAGAGCCCACCGTGCAAGGCGCCCACACGGGTAGCGGTGGTTAACGAGCCAGCACAGGGCATGATGGTCGGTGACGATGGTGAACGGGCGTTCGTATAGATATGAACGGAAACACTGCGTGGCGAAGACGACGGCGAGGCATTCCTGCTCGGTGACCGTATAATTGCGCTCCGGCTTACTGAGCGAGCGACTTGCATAGGCAACAACTTGCTCTTTGTTGTCGCAGCGCTGGACGAGAACAGCGCCGAGACCAACACCGCTGGCGTCGGTGTGAATTTCTGTGGGGGCGGAGGGATCGAAGTGGCGAAGTACAGGGTGGAACGTGAGGAGGAATTTTAGTTGACGGAAGGTGGAGTCGCACTCAGGGGTCCACTTGAAAGTCACATCTTTCTGAAGCAGACCTGTCAGGGGGTATGCGATGTCCGCAAAGCGACGAATAAAGCGGCGAAAGTATGAACATAAACCCAAGAAACTTCGCAGCTCTTTGACCGACTGTGGTGGCTGGAACGATTCGACAGCTGCAGTCTTGGCTGGATCAGGTCTGACGCAGTCTTTGTCAACGAGGTGTCCAAGCACTAGCGTTTGACGCGCACCAAAGTGGCATTCTTTAGAATTAAGCACAAGGCCAGGTTTGCCCAAACAGTCCAGGACGAGAGCTAAACGGGCATTGTGTTCACGGAACGTCTTTCCGAAAATGACAACGTCGTCTAGCATGTGTGCATATTTCCCATTTCAAACCACGGAGTATAGTGTCCGTAAATCTCTCGAATGTGGCGGGCGCATTACAAAGGCCGAATGGCATTACATTAAATTCATAAAGGCCGTCAGGTGTAATAAACGCTGTTTTTTCCTTGTCCGCGGGGTGCATAGGAATTTGCCAATACCCCGACCGAAGATCAATAGAAGAGAAGTAGGAGGCTGAAAAAAGGCACCGTCGATTCGAGGGAGAGGGTATACGTCTTTTTTTGTGACGGCATTGAGACGGCGGTAATCCACGCAGAAACGCCATGATCCATCCTTCTTGCGAACAAGGATTGGAGCAGCCCAGGGACTCGAGGACTCTTGTATTACACCTTTGGTTAACATCTCCTGCACTTGTTCATTGATAACCTTGCGTTCAGAAGGTGACACCCGGTATTGCTTTTGGCGGATCGGATGTGAGGCACCAGTGTCAATCCAGTGCAGGGTCCGAGACGAGGGGATGGAAAATGGGCCGCCGGGCTGTGAAAAGTCAAACACAGTGGAGTGTCGCAGGAGGATGGCCAACAGTGCACGGCGCTCATGCGCGGAAAGCGAGTTGTCGATCATGCGAAGTCACTGCGACTCGTCGCAAAGCTCTGGTGCTGCTGCGCCCAAGGCGTCGGTAACCAGGGCAACGGATACCGGCGGGTCGTGGCTACATGACGCAAGCTTCAGGCCTTCAGGCAGAACGACAGATTCTGTCGAAAAATTCATTGTCCACAGTCGAGTGCTTCCGTTCGTGACGGAAACCATGGCATGACGGAAACGTGGCTACATGATGGTATAATTGACTCTGAAATAACTCCTCCAGGTTTCGCTGTAATTAGGGCGGACAGGCAGCATGGGAAAGGAGGCGGTGTCGCTCTCTTCACTAAGTCTAGTCTGAAATTTGTTGAAATTTCGGTCCCTGTCGAAATAGAGTCAACTTGGTGCAAACTCTACGTAGGTAACAAATCATTTGTTATCGGTGCGGTGTATCGACCACCAGGCACTTCCATAGACCACGTGCATTCTTTAAGTAACTTCTTGCATTCTCATCATATCAGCAATCCAAATATAATTATTTTAGGAGACTTCAATCTTCCCGGAATTCATTGGCATACATTATCCATTACTGGTCACGACATTGCAATCAGTAATGAACTTGTCAATTTTTCTTTGTCATTTGGATTAAAACAGATAGTTGATAAGTCCACGAGGTCTTCGACAATACTGGATCTGGTGTTTTTAAGCTCTTCTCTTTTCGCGACGAATTTTACATGCGAAGTCGTCGAGGGGATATCCGATCACAACGCTGTTCTTGTTTCGATCCCATGTTCTATTCCTTCCTCAAAACTAACTTATTCAACATTTCCGGATTTCAGTAGAGCAGACGACGTGGCTATCCTGGATTTATTAAGTGACGCATTTGAACAGTTTCAGCACCTTAGCATATCAGGTGACGTGAATTCTTTAGTAACATTTTTCGAAAACATTGTGAAGGTCTGTATTCAGCGTTTTGTTCCATTAAAAACTAAAAAGCAAAACCACAGTATGCCCTGGATAACAAGGGACATACTGCATCTTTCTCGCCGTGTTGCCAGACTACGCGTTTCCAAGCGCAATGGTAACCCTGAACTCTTGCAACAGTTCAGCGACGCTAAAGAAGAACTCCGTGCCAAAGTTCACTCGGGAAACGATTTTTACTACAGAAATTCCTTGCCGCAATTAATGAAACACAATCCCCGCAAATTTTGGGCATCCATATTGCCACAGAGCACTAGTCCCAATACCTTCATTATTGATGATAAGCCGGTCTGTGACTCATTAGCTATAGCTACTAATTTCAACACATATTTTCAGTCGGTATTTACAAGAGATAACCTTGAAATGATTACTTTTCCTAGCAACTCTCAATGTTCTGTCGAAGATATTTCAATAAGCGTCGAAGGTGTTCTGAACCTCATTCTGAGCATAAATGTGAAAAAAAGCAGTGGTCCTGATGATATCCCTAATGTATTTCTGCATCGTTACTCTCTTTGGACCAGCCGCTATTTGACTACCATCGTCCAGAAATCGCTATCATCCGCAACCGTCCCCGTAGCCTGGAAGCTTGCAAAAGTTATTCCCCTGTTTAAAGCTGGCAGCACCCAAATCTTGTCCAACTATCGCCCCATTTCGTTAACTTCACACTCATGCAAATTACTAGAACATATCATTCATAAGCACATTACAGAATTTCTTGAAGCTAACAATATCTTGTGCAAATTTCAGCATGGGTTTCGGCGCGGGCTCAGTACCATTTCACAACTTGTAGAATTCACGCACAACATTGCTAGTTCCCTCGACACCGGCTCACAAATCGACGCTTTATTTATCGACCTTTCTAAAGCTTTCGACACCGTTCTCCACAGCAAACTTCTTTGTAAACTTAATGCAATACTCAAAAACCCGTTACTGGTAGACTGGATATCAAGCTTTCTTTCTAATCGTACACAGTATGTTTCTTTCAACTCCTGTTCATCTGAAACTGTTAATGTATCATCCGGTGTACCGCAAGGATCCGTGCTCGGGCCACTGTTGTTCTTATTATACATTAATGATTTGCCAGAAAATATTATTTCTAAAATTCGGTTGTATGCAGACGATTGTGTCATATACAGTTCAATTAACACCCCTGAGGATCACGCGCAACTAAATCAGTCATTCATGTCATTCTGCTCATGGTGTGAAACATGGCAAATGCAAATAAACTTTCGTAAATCTGTATACATGTCATTCTGTAATCGCACAATACCATCTTCTTACACCTACTCATTCAAAGATAACTCTCTGAATCAAGTGTCCGAGTACAAATATTTAGGTCTTCTTTTTTCTTCTAACTTGTCCTGGTCAAAGCATATTAACACAATATCCAATAATGCAATGCGGAGGCTCGGTTATCTAAAACGTACACTAAGTGTTGCCCCACAAGAAAGTAAACTGGTAACATACAAAGCTTTAATTCGTCCACTTTTGGAGTATGGGTCAATAATCTGGAATCCTCATAAACAGTCCGATATCAGTATTTATTTATTTATTTATTTATCATCATACCCACAGCGCCATTGGCTGGCATTACAGTGGGGGGGTAGAAGAAAAAGCACACAAATGCCACCGCGTGCAGGTGGTTACAAAAAAAAAAGATAACAATGAGATAGAAAGAACACGGAATTATTATACACAAAAAAATGTCACAGCATGGAAGAAAATGAATCATTTGATAATATGGACACTACTTCCTCAGGCAGCTTGTTCCATTCAGAAACCGTTTTGGGGAAAAAAGACATTTTAAAAAGGTCAGTCCGGCACCTGTATTCTTTAACTTTAAGTGAATGATCTCTACGTAAAGACACGTAATCAGGGTTGGCTATATATTTGGTTCTGTCTATTCCAGTTCTAGAATGAAAAATATTATGAAATAATTTTAAACGCAGTACTTTCCTACGTTTTTGAAGTGAGTCCCAACCCAAAGATTTTTTCGCGCTCGTTACACTAAAATATCGCCCATAGTTATTGAAAACAAAACGAACGGCCAAATTCTGAACTCTTTCTAGCTTTTGAACGTCAAGCAAGGTTTTCGGATCCCAGACTGTGCAAGCATACTCAAGTATGCTTCTAACGTTTGTATTATACAGCAGTTCTTTAGTCTTTAAAGGGAAAAGTTTAGCGTTACGTCGCAGGAAACCTAAAACACGACAGGCTTTGGCAGTAACGAAATGCACGTGACGATGCCAAGACATTGAACTTGTTAAATATACACCAAGATATTTAAATTCCAACACTGAAAGCAGTCTGCTATTATTTATGTTATAAGTGAAAATATGGGGAACCTTCTTTTTAGTGAAACACATATGTACAGATTTTTGTAAGTTAATATGCATTCTCCAGTTCTCACACCACTGGGCCACTTTACACAAATCCTGTTGTAATGCATCGCAGTCACTTTGATCGTTAATAATTCTATACAATACACAATCGTCCGCAAAAAGACGCATGTATGAAGAAATACCTGAAAAGATGTCATTCATGTAAATTATGAACAGTAATGGGCCCAAGACGGATCCCTGAGGCACCCCTGATGTTACAGCCACCTCATGCGATTGTTTCCCGTTGACAACAACACATTGACGCCTAACGCTCAAATATTCCTTTATCCACCTAATAACGTTCTCATTTATGTTGTACCAGTATAATTTTTGTATTAATAACGAATGTGATACAACGTCAAAGGCCTTCTTAAAATCTAGAAAAATACAGTCAACAGAATATCCCTTATCTAAAGCACTTGACAGGTCATGTACAAATTCGGTAAGCTGGGTGACACACGAGTAACCACTGCGAAAGCCATGTTGATTAGTATTTAATAATGAATGTATACTAAGATGATTCATAATACTAGTATAAAACACATGCTCTAAAACTTTGCATAATACACTGGTCAAGGACACTGGTCGATAATTTGAAACAACATTCCTAGGTCCCGATTTATGTATAGGTACAACATTAGCAAGCCTCCATTCATCAGGCAAGGAGCCTTCCTGTAATGACTTTGTGAAAAGAATTTGAAGGTACCTTGACAACGCAAAAGCGCAAGAAGAGAGCAGGATCGTGGGTAAGCCGTCCGGACCGGTGGCACTGTTATCTTTTAAGCGTTCTAAGAGCGACACAATTCCTCGCTGATCAAATTCAATGTTCTCCATGGGTTCCGTACAGTTCAAGGCAAGGCGAAAATCGGCAGGGCTATTGCTGTCCTCAGCAGAAAAAACTGAGCTGAAAAACGTGTTAAAGCACTTGGCTTTCTCCAGATTATCATGAACGATACTTCCGTTGTGATCGAGTGGCGGGATAGACAATTCATCCTTTCTGTTTTTTTTATGTACTGCCAAAATTCTTTAGGGCGATCCTGGATACGCATGTCGAAAGACTGAAAGTAGGTAAATTTACCCCCGTATTCACAAATGTTCCTTTCCTTAAAGCGTTAAGTGGGCCTTCGGCAAGGACGGCCTAAGTTGAAACGTAAGATAAGGCTGAAGTCAGCCTCAAAAACCAACCTTACGCGATTTTAAGGGCGCCTTACGAAAAGGGGCTCCTATCCGAAAATGTTGGTGATATGGGAGCGAGGCTACTCGCGTTTTTATGTTGGAATCATCTGGAGATACACGTATAATTTATTCCTACGACAAAAAGTGAATAAAAATTTCTCCTAGCACGCTTGCAAGTAAGCATCAGAGATTTTAGGCAAACAATTTCCGATTTTGACATTTTTTCTTCTTTTGCAGGCCACCCTGTAGTGTAGCCGTCACAATAATGTGCTTGTTGATTTCACGTCGCCCGCCTCTTTTGCGAGTGTTTGCTTCTCGACGTCGGTTCGACAATCATGTTCGACAATCGAGTTACAATCCGGGAAGCTGTCGGCTGCGACACGTTTACAAGGTCTCTGGACGCTGACCAATTCCGAAGCGCCCTCAGCTGCGGCATCGATGAAAAACAGTTAGGCTTAGCGACGACTACGGCAGCCAGGGAGAAACGTTTGCCGGGGGGCAGCGCAGTTCGTCGCTCGGCAGTTCGTCGCTCGGCGTGTCCGCGGGCGGCGTCGTTGCCGAAAGCTCGACTGTCTCGCTGATTGGTTCAGCGGCTTGCGTCTCGCAGTCGCAAGGCTGGAAAATCGAGCAGGAGCAACTTGCCTGCGCGTCGTCCGCCACTTCTTTCGTGAACGGTAGGGACAGACTCACTGGCTCTCCGAAGACCGCGGCCGCATACTCGCGTGTTCACAGAGAGTGGACCATCCTGTACATACGCTTTGGTTTTGGTTTTACATTACGGCCTTCGTACTACCTCCTTTTTGTTTCGCCGAGACGGCGTCTGTCAACGCGGAGATCGCGCCTCGCGCAACTCCTGTCGCACTCGAACACGAAGCTAGCAGGGCGTCCGCTCCGGCGGCGCGCCTAGTTTCCGCGGCTCGCCGCTGCGGCGCTGGCGTCCCGCTCCCGAGGGAGCACTAGCATTCCAATCGCAAAATGGGAGGTGGCAAATCTACGCGCTCCGTATGCGATCCGACGGAGCGGTCTCGATCTGCCATTGGAATTCAGCATCACTGAAGTCGTCATCGTAGCACGCCGCCATGTTGAATTGTGGTAAGGAGCAGTTTAAGGTGCCTGGGTTGGCACCTTAAATGGCTCCCTTTACCTGAATTTTAAGTTGGGCTAAAGGGGACCGTTAAGGGTAAGGTCTGTTTCTGAAACGCGTTAAGGAGCAGAAAAGTGAAGGGGCGCTAAAGATAAGGGCAAGTGTGGTTTGTGAATACGGGGGTTAGCCTCTTTGACCGAAGCATTCATATCCTTTGTAATCTTTTTTAACTGATCCATGTTATCTTCCGACGGATTTCTTTTGAAGCGCGCATATAGTTGTTGCCTCTTTTCAACGACTCTGCGCAGCGCTTTTGTGAACCATGGCTTGCTTTTGCTGCGACGTTTCGTCATCACCCATGACGGCACATGCTGCTCACGCAAATCAAAAAGTTTGGCTGTCAGTGTGCGCCACAGCTCATCAACGCTGAGTGAATCAGACAATGTTTCGTACACATCGACATAGGATTCAAGTGCCCAGGCTATCTCGGGGAAATTTGCCTTTCGGTAACTGTAAATGCGCCGATTGCCACAGTCTTCAAGTTTAACATACTGAAAGTTCATTTCCGCTAAAACACAACTGTGATCACTGATACCGGGCACTACAAGGGTAGAACAAGCTGCCGATGGTTGGTTAGTGAATAATAAATCCAAAACATTGTTGCCACGGGTTGGCTGCAGCACTAATTGGGATAAGCTGAATGAATTGCACAGATTTAACAATTCTTTGCCTACTGCGGAATTGGCTCTAGACGGAAGACATCCTGAGCTCCAGACTAATTCAGGAATGTTAAAGTCACCTCCAACAACTAAACAGTCAGTTTTAACAGTTTCAATCATATCAGTTAGGTCGCTGATGGGTTCAAGCTGATTTCCAGGTGGCCTGTAAAACGAGCAAACTGATAGTAATTTACCATTTAAAAGTCTAATTTGAGCCCATACTGCCTCACATGTCCCAACATCAATTTCCATCTTACGAGAACTAACTAAGACGTCCACCAGTATAAATACGCCTCCTCCGTGCCTGTCTCGATCTTTTCGATAGCTGATATAGTTACTCGGAAAAACTTCGCTATCGCTAACATCCCCATCCAGCCATGATTCACATCCGATCACAACGGAAGGTCTCGCCATGTCAATTAGACCATGTAGCTTGTCCACTTTATTCTTAATACTTCTGCAGTTTAGTACTAGAATCGACAAAACAGAGTGATCCGGCTTAACTTGTCAAGAGGCTCGAACTACCTGCCCCTGAGATTCGTCGTAAATGTACTTGACATTATTCAAGTAAAGGACATCGTATTTCAGATGTGCTTTGCCATTGGGTCCCTTGCGAGGTTTGGCGTAGTCCCATAGCATTTTCCTCTTGTTTCGTACTGGTTCAGAGAAGTCCTCTGAAATGCTAGTAGAACTTCCTTTCAATTTCTTCGCATTTGACAGAACAGCCTCTTTCTCTTTGAATGAACTAAAATTAACAATTATTGGGCGAGTTCCTTCTGAACGGAACCGTCCGAGGCGATGGGCTCTTTCGATTCTGGGGTCAATTCCCAGAGTAGATCTACACAAATCTAGGACAAGTTTTTCAGAAATTGGTTGTGACTCGCGTTCATCCTCGTCCTTAATTCCATAAAAGAGCAGATTGCACCGTCGAGATCGATTTTCAAGATCATCCACTTTCTTCATCAGAGTCTGCCACTCGGAACGCTGTCTTTCACTACTCGCCCTACAGTCCTCGACAGCGGCCCTCATTTCCTCAAGACCTGCAATCTTTGCTTCTAAATTGGCCATACGGGCATTCAGATCCGACATAGCTGTTTTGTTTTCATCCTGATAACTCTCGATAGTTGCAAGTTTTTCCTTAATTTCTGTCTGGCCTTGCAAAAGCTGCTGCAGGATTGCATCGCTAGGTCCTGGGTTAACTTCTATGTCGCCGCACAAAACCAGAAGCAAAAGGTAAAACGCAGCTCTTCGAAATAAAGAAAAACGACACCTTCTGCGTAACATGGGTCTGTGTGCTACAGAATGAGAAGAAACGCATGCATACAATACAGGGGGTGGAACCGGCAAAGCATACACTAAACATATATTGAAATATGTGTCACTAACCTGCGTGAAAAGCAGTAAATGCGTGAGCGGCAACGCCATTTCGGTATCGCCGGTTCCACGCCCCAACGATGAAGTGACGATTCCCGCCTTTTGTAGAGTGTAGTGGCACGGGCTGTAAAACCATGGTGGGTTGACTGGCACCGCACAATGTCCAAAATCGGCTGCGAGGCACACACAATCGTTGAAGTCGACCGTGGTTAGCACAGGTGAAAGCTTGGTGAAGGAACCAGTATCCAGCGTAGACGAATCATGCACAGCAGACAATTCCTCGGCATGAAAGCAGTGACTTGAATAACCAGCGATGAATACCTGCGTGAAAAGCAGTAAATGCGTGAGCGGCAACGCCATTTCGGTATCGCCGGTTCCACGCCCCAACGATGAAGTGACGATTCCCGCCTTTTGTAGAGTGTAGTGGCACGGGCTGTAAAACCATGGTGGGTTGACTGGCACCGCACAATGTCCAAAATCGGCTGCGAGGCACACACAATCGTTGAAGTCGACCGTGGTTAGCACAGGTGAAAGCTTGGTGAAGGAACCAGTATCCAGCGTAGACGAATCATGCACAGCAGACAATTCCTCGGCATGAAAGCAGTGACTTGAATAACCAGCGATGAATACCTGCGTGAAAAGCAGTAAATGCGTGAGCGGCAACGCCATTTCGGTATCGCCGGTTCCACGCCCCAACGATGAAGTGACGATTCCCGCCTTTTGTAGAGTGTAGTGGCACGGGCTGTAAAACCATGGTGGGTTGACTGGCACCGCACAATGTCCAAAATCGGCTGCGAGGCACACACAATCGTTGAAGTCGACCGTGGTTAGCACAGGTGAAAGCTTGGTGAAGGAACCAGTATCCAGCGTAGACGAATCATGCACAGCAGACAATTCCTCGGCATGAAAGCAGTGACTTGAATAACCAGCGATGAATACCTGCGTGAAAAGCAGTAAATGCGTGAGCGGCAACGCCATTTCGGTATCGCCGGTTCCACGCCCCCTGGAATCCGTCCAAAGGAAAGCAGTACGGTTTATTTGCCGACGGTATGACAGACATTTTTCACCTTCATCCACTCTTCCTGCCATAGGCCTTTCCCTCCTTTGTACCCGCCGCGACAATGAGTGTTTAAAATATTTTCATGGTATTGTTAATTCATCCCGCTTTGCTTCACTGTCTGAGTATTTGCATTTTTCAGCATCTTCATCTACAAGGAGCTACCACCCTTTGAATGTAACACCCGTTCACGCGCGCACTGATATGTACAAATTTAGTTTTTTTCCTCGTGTTATCGAACGATGGAATTCTTTACCCGGTGATATACGCTCCCTGGAACCAAACCTATTTTCAATGTTGTTGCAAATCTGTGATTAGTCTGTTCCATTTCTGTTCTGTATTTTAATGGTGTTCACTTCTGAATATGTTGTCCCTCTCTGCCTTTTTTTTTCTTCCCCCCACTCCTGCAATAGCCCCATCGGGGCTGCAGTATATGTAAATAAATAAATAAAAAATGATGAACCAAGATGTTCTTCTTCATGCAGTTCAAGTGGTTCGGCTCCACAGTCGCATCAAACACGTCGAGAGAGGTATAGGTGCAGGAAACCGGTACGCATACAGCCGAAGAAGGGGGCACTACAGTATCTCGTGTAACACAGAACACACTCTCTCCACTACACGAGCCTTCAACAAGGCCAGTGGTGGAAAATTCAGGGGGCACTTTGACTGTCTAAAGTGCGTAGAGGCGAAAGCGTTTTCCGCACCACTTTGACTGCTTCTGTGGCACTGGTGGCGTCACATGTAATTGAGTACTGATTACTAAGTGATGACAAATCACTAATTAATGTTTAATTACTGATTAATGCCCGGATACTAATTAACTGCTAATTAATGACGCTTAAGCTTCGCTTTTAGGAGTGGAACGCGACAGCGTGTTGTAGCGCTGCCAGGGAGTCCACGGAACGCCACCACCCGTTCGGCGCGATGCGTTGCCGTTTGAACGCAACGGTTTTTTGAGGAAAGAAATTACGCAGTAACTGTCTCGTCTCACATATCTCGGTGGACACCCGTCACAATTCAGGGGGGGGGGGGGGGGGGGGTGCACTTTTTTTACCTAAAGTACGGTCACTGATGTGTGGTTAAGATGTTAAGCTTCGCCTCTAAGAGTGGAACGCGACAGCGTCTTGCATCGCTGCCACGGAGTCCTATCGCCCATTCGGTTCTACGCCTCGCTCGTTGGTAAATTGTTTTTTGAGGAAAGGAAATGTATCTGTCTCTCATACCTCGGTGGACACCTACCACTCGCCGGAAAGGAAGGTAGGAGGATGGCAGTGAGCGAAGACACCGTATTCACTAGACGCGCCTTTGTTCATCCCAAACCATCGAGCTGGCATGGCGGAGTGGATAGCATGCTCGTCTCGCACTCCGAAGACCGGGGTTCGATTCCCGAGCTCGACCAATTTCTTACTCGGTTTTGTTTATTTACATGGATTGACTAGAGAAGTTAATTAGGCTAACTGGGTAATTAAGCAATTAACTAAGCTCAGTCCCACTTACTTGGAGCATCACTATATGATCCCTTCAATTGGTTGCATGGTTACTAGCCAAAGTACAATTGGCCCCGTTTGAAATTGGCGCACTGTGACGTCACGACCGTTTCGACCAACTGAAAAGCGTGACATTTCTGTCGACAACTGCTGCTTACAACGATGAGACATTAAAGGCTTTCGCCTTAATATCTGCCGACGCTGAGTTCACCGGTGTGACAGTCGACGTTAGCGCCATACATCTGCAAAAAGTCGGGGCCAAGAATAACGTCGTGCGCCAACCGGGCGAGCACCGCCATTTCCGTGCTGAAAACTTCACCACTCAAGGTAACCTTAGCACTACACACTCCAACTGCTGGCAACGGTTCGCCACTAACACCACAAAACTTGACATTTTTGTCCCATCGAAACAAAACTTTACGTCCCAGGAGACACTTAAACGCTGCACTCATAACTGAAGCAGTAGCATCGGTATCCACTAAAGCCATCACAGGTACACCATCCACTACCACATGCACTCTGTTCCGTAACATAACTACAGGCAGGGGTATCACTTCCGGCGGCAGACTTCCAGCGACCTCACCCCCATCGGTCGCGCCGACTACTTTTCCGGCGGAGGCGAGGAGGAACGGCGTCGGGGCGATGGAGATCGGCGAGTGCGGTAAGCTGGAGGCGGTGTCATACTTCTATCAGAGACCAGTGAACGATTCCGCATTTGTGCAGACCATGGGTTGCCGGAATCAGGCAGGTAGGATGGATACCGAGAAGGAACGGGTTGGTATTCCGGCTGCGGAGGATAGGTAGAGGAGCCGTAACGGGATGGTTGTCGGCGGGGACAAAATCGGGAGATGTGACCAGGTTGACCACAGCGGTAGCACACAAGAGAGGGACCGGGAGCAGGCTGCGCCGGCAAGTAATCATACGAAGGACAGGGCCGAAAGTTCTCGTCGCATGTGGCCGGCGTAGGCTGGTAAAAGCGGGACCTGTACTCCGAGGGCGATCGCGATATGTTGCTCGGCTATGGCCTTCGGGGTACCCGGTGCTCCTCAAAGTCAGCTGCGTTAACGGCGGCTGGCAGAGTAGGGGGTGTGAGATACACAGGAGGGAGCGCTGAGGAATTCCGAGTGAGTTCCAGCGACCTCGTCAACTCTTCGCGAACGATCTGGCGGATTGTGGAAGCCCGATCACATGACGATGGTGTGTCTACAGCTGCCACCGTCGTCACCCCAGCCAAACGTCCGAATTTAGGTGTTATACGACGCATTTTCAATGTCTCAAAAGTGTGGCAGTGCTGGATGACGTTAGATGCGGCCTCGAGACTTTCTTTTCCGATAAGAAAATTGTACACGTCTTCGGCAAATCCTTCAAGTAAATGACCAACTTTGTCTTCCTCTGTCATGGCAGGAGAAACGACCTTACACAGCTTCACGATTTCCTCAATTTACTTGGTACAGGTCTGTCCGGGAAGGTGAGCCCTCTGTGTAAGCACTTGTTCCGCACGCTTCTTCTTCGCGACTGAGTCACCGAAGCACTTCTTAAGCTCCTCTACAAAGCGGTCCCAGGTCGTCAAACAATCCTCGAGGTTGTCGTACCACGTTAGGGCCGTGTCGGTTAGGAAGAACACGACGCTGGCAAGCCGGGCGGAGGAGTTCCACTTGTTGTAACGACTCACCCGTAGGTAAGGAGTGAGCAATTCATCGAAGTCGTCGCTGGATGAGCCCGCGAACGACCGCGGCTCCTGGTAATGCTGCCACGAACTGCTGGGCACAGACCTCGGAGCGTCGCCGTCCAGGGACATCATGGGCACAGAAGGTGGCAGACCAACAATGCGACGACTGCGGCGAATGTAAAGCTGTGAATCCGACTTCGGAGGGACCTGTATACCCGGCACCTTCCACCAAGCTGTTACGACCAGGAGGTGTATTAAGACCACGACGGGAGACCGAGAACCAGCTGGGTCCACTTGTTGCTGTTATTGCCCTCCAGATAATGGCGCGTACCCACTGCGGGGGATTGGCCATCTCCGAGCACGATACACACATACACCTCGTCCTCCTCATCTTCTGCGTAGTCAGCGATGCCGACCAAATAGAACAGGCATCGCCTCGTCATGGGCGTCACACCATATATATTGTTATAGCTCGGGTTGCAGCATCCCTCCGCTGACACCAGTTATCATAAGTCGGGTAGCGTCACCATGGGGGCTCGTCCGGGATGAGTAAAGGTCTGAAGATTCGGAGTTTGGGAAACGAAAAACAAGCGGTTTAATGGCACTTTTTAAGACACTTATTTACATACTGAACAAAAGAGCAAATAATCAAAAGTTAAGAGTTCATAGCGTCGAGCGTCTGGATGGGCCTTTTCGGCAGGGCCCAGAGCCTTCGTTCTCACTTAGGGCGCTGGTTAAATACTCTAAGGCGCCTAAGGTTAAATAATCACGCCTAAGGTTTAACTCTAAGGTTAAGTAATCACTGACGGACCTCGCTAAATATATATAGAGAGAGAGTGAGTGTGCGTCCGCGCGCGTGTGCGCGTGTGTTTGTGTGTGTATGTGCATACACACAAACACATGCGTTCACTGCATTACTATAGTGCCAAACTAGAATTTTTTTTTGCAGTCGCACTGGCATGATTCGAGTCATCAACAGGACCGCGTCTGTAAGCTTGACGCTGGCTCACGATTACATTTGCCATCTATGGTGGTGCGACGTCATGGGACTTTACTCCACCGGCTACGCCTTGGCGTTGCCTACACCAAACACTATCTTCACAAGATCGGCATCGAAAGTAACCCAAATTGCGCACAGTGCCACACTCCAGAGACTATTGGACACCTTTTTTGCGAGTGTCCGAACTATACTGCTGAAAGAAGTACATTGGAGGCGACCGTGAAAGAACTGGACTCTCGCCCTCTCTCTGAGGAAACTCTTCTAGGCGCCAGGACGAGACGTTCTGATTGGTGCCGTGTGACAAAGGCCCTGCTCAACTTTTTGTGTGAAACAGGCCTGGATACTCGTCTGTGACCGCCTGTGCACAACCTACATGGTTAATGACATGTGTCGGTGTTTGTGTCGCAGACACCAGTTTTATGAGTTTTATGTGCGTCTACTAACCGCGATGCGAGTGCCAGCCAGTGTGGTGTGTGTGGTGTGTGTGTGTAGCCTTCACCCGTGAAACTCATTGTATTATGCCATCATCAGCCTTCATTCGCACTTTCCTTTTCCTCCTCTTCCCTTTCCCCTGTGTGGAGTAGCAGGCCAGGGCCATGTTACCACCGGCCGACCTCTCCACCTTTCCCTCATTAAAATTCCTCTCTCTCTCTCTAGAATTTTACCTCAAAAACGCCAGTTTACAGCGAGCTGTTAGGGGCTCAAATTGGCACGCCCTTCAGATGGCCTGAGCGCGCCCTCCTTTCACGGCGGTGCACTGGCAGGCTCGCGACGGCTGGGTCCTTCCCATCCGGCGTTACCATGCCTACGATCTCTTAGTTATTGGAGAGAAGGTCGTGAGTGGTCGCCGCGGCCGGGATCGAACCCGGCCGCGGCGGCTAGAATTTCTTTGGAGGAGAAATTCTAGAGGCCAGTGTACTGTGCGATGTCAGTGCACGTTAAAGAACCCCAGGTGGTCGAAATTTCCGGAGCCCTTCACTACGGCGTCTCTCATAGCCTGAGTCGCTTTGGGACGTTAAACCCCATAAACTAAACTAAACTAACCACTGGTGAAACAATGGGTAAAACCTTTCCACTGGCCTGGTGTTCGGTTTTTCAGAGGCGAAATGCTTGGTAAGTAGGTCTTTGACCCCACTTTGTGTAATGAAAACTACCTTGTGCCATGGCGTTCTTTGGCCGAAGCTGCCCTTGCGCCGTAAAAACTCAAGTTGATGATGTTCTGCTGTTGGTGTTGGAGCGCGTGTTGATCTTTAACAATCGTAGGATGCAAAGCGGGCGACGTCAGTACACCGGGAAAAAAAATCGCCTGCATAGCGTTCCCTTTCTCAGACGCGATGGGAAAGCCGGCGATAATAGACCCTGTGCTTCACAAGCGTGACGACGTCGGCTTCCGCTGATTTTCGCGTTGCATTGTCGTATCCGCGGCGTCAATAAAAAAAAAAATGTATGTATCTCTTAAAGTCTTCTCTGAAACACCAGGTTTCCCATCATTCAGGAACAAATAAATCGCTGGAAAGTCAGTGTTGTGCCTGTTTCCTTAATCACTCTTCAAACTTTTCTGTTTCTGCGTTCGTAGCTGATCAAACTAGTTCTTTCTGCATATCGCCGTATAACCATTTTGGTTGCTATGTTGGGTGTTACGGATCAGAAAGAAATACGATGATGACGCTCGCCATTGCAACAACCTGCAATCGTCCACATAACTCTAGTGACCTTCTTCTCGAGCTTCCGAACCTCGCGCTGTTTCCACCGGTGGAGCGTACGGCAGGCGCACGGCGCCCTGCATTCCGTATGAGTGCAGCCATCGCGCACTGTTCACAGCGCCAGAGGCACTTACTGCGGGAAACCTGGTGCAAATTTGTTATCGAGAATGCCGAACCGGTTCTGCACGAAGACTGAACTGGCAATGATCTGTCGTGAAACTAGACCACTCCGTGTGGTGGCATTTTTAACGGACACTGCATCTTTGGTAGCAAACTTTGAGAGTCACAAGCGGCAGTGGCACGTCAATTGTAATGGGTAGCGATTGCACTTATCTTCATAATCCTACAACATACAAGACAGAGACGTAAGTTTAATGATTGGAACTGCAGAGATGTCGGCCTGAAATATGAATATCTGGCCTGCTACTCCGCACTGAGGAAGGGGAAGAGAAGAAAGAGGGTCGTGATGGGTGACGATGTGGTGAGAAGAGAGATGAGAATATGTACACGCTCATTTGATGGCATCACAATCGCGAATAGAGACCCGTGTCGCTCGAAAAGAGTGAAAACGCCCGGATTGCCTGGACTGTTTTCCAACTCTGCGGCCAAGCGCCTAGCAGCAACTCCTCTGAGAGGGCAACGGTAGTCTTTCGCGTGCATATTACTGGAAATATGCTCCACAGTCTCGGTTATGCCACAAGTGTAACGGTCCGAGGATTCCGCTATTCCAATTAAATGTCGCTTGCGTATTGGATGCGTGTGGTCCGGGGAACGACGGGTGCGGCACGGGTTCGCGACGAGTGCAGTGTGTTTTGGGTGCGGTGCGACAGAAACACTAGAGCACTTGCTCCTTCGCTGCACCGCGTTCGCTGATGCCGTCGCGACATGCTTGCAGCCTACAGGGCGCTGGACATTCTCCCAGACGCTCTTACAACGCTATTGTGGCCGCAGGGCAGTGCGCGCACCCGTGAGCGGACAATGGTGAGCCTCTGTGCATTCCTCGAACAGGCGGGCTTGACGTCCCGCCTGTTCTCCGCCAGGTAGTTACGTGCAGTGACCGAACGCTCCGCGTGTGCTACCTCGGACGATGAACAGCTGGACGCCCCCACTCCAGCTGTTTGTGCTTTGTGTCGTGCGCGTGTGTTTGTACTGTGTCCTACCAGACCTTCACGCGCGTGCGACCTGTATATATTTATATTTATCATGTATATGTGTAAATAGATTTATTGTCAGTGTACCCCTCCCCCTGTGCTTTCTACTATCCCCTCACTCCTTTTATTTCACTTCTACACACTGCCTGCTATCCTTTATTTCCGCTGCCCCAGCTCAGGTGCTTCCAGCCGCGATAACAGATGCCGGGGTAGCAATAATTATTTTACCTTGCATATTAAATGCAAATAAAGCCACTACTACTAATGCTACTAAATGCAAGTACTTTCGCGTGAAAGCAACGTCTAAACGGATTCTATGCATCAAGCATGCATGAGGGCGCGGAGTTCCACGCGCAACCAAAAATTTTGATAGAATAAACGCACTACACTAGGAAAGAGACGACAAAACAATACGAGGTACACAGGAAAAGCAATAGTGTACCTTGTTTTGTTTTGTCGTCTCTTTCCTAGTGTGGCGCGTTTATTCCATCAAAATGTACTACCTTCTAGCCCCCACTGCTGCCTTGCTTACCAAAAATTTAATTCCCGGATCGAGTCTTTCAAGGCGCATTTGTCGAGCGTCTGGCTGGACACAGTATCTCGCCGCCGCACCCTTTATAAAGTTAGAAAGGAGGCAAGTGGTATCCGGTCTTGAGAACGGTACAACTGCACGGAGGCCTTTGCTATGGGTGCTCTTTGCTTCAGCATCGGCCCTCTCATTTCCATCGAAGTGGCAGTGTTCAGGGATTCATTGGAACACTACGCGGTGGCCTTTCTCTTGAGCAGGTGAAAGGAGCTCAGTGATCTCTAGTGCAAAAGACTGGTAGTCGGTGTGGTGTAGGAAAAGTCATAAAATTTTCAGCGCAGATAATGAGTATACGAATATACAGCCCTCTTGAAGTGGTTCCCCACGGATGTGCCGAATCGCTTCCCGAAGGGCCACAAGCTCCGGAGCGGTTGGTGTTGAATTCTGTCCTAGAACGAGTTTGAGAGTCATCTGCAGAGGGGATATCATCACAGCTGCTGTCGATGCCATTGTAGACACAGATCCGTCAGTGTATACATGAATGCAGTTCTGATATTCTGACCAGATGTGCGCCAGAGCAAGTTGCTTCAATGCGCTGACTGGTACCATGTATTTATTTAGTATGCCGGGAACACGCAGGCATACAGAAGGCTGTGCTTTCACCCATGGTGGCTTGACAGGGTGATATGGAAGGCCATAGCCTGATGTCATTTGAGACTGATCGCAGCGGAGTACACTTGAAAAACTGCTGTCCGGCCGCTCCTTCAGAATCATCGCCAATTGGTGACAACGGTGTCGGGCAAGTAAGCGTAAATACGCCCTAAGTGGTTCGAGTGACAAACATATTATTGTGCAGGCATGTGCTTCCTCAATCGTGCCTTTGTTAGAGGCGCATCATGGCAGTACAAGGCATGCCTTAAGCGCCTGCGCTTGAACGCTTTCTAACGTCTGCAAGCAGGAAATGCTCACATATTAGAGAGTACTGGGAGGCTGCATCGAATACGAACAGAGTCTGGTAAAGTCTTAGTAAGGAGCGCTCCGTTGGATGCCTGTTGCGAAGCGAAGTACATGGCAAAATTAAGCAAATATTTTCTTTAGCATTTTCTTGCTCCTCGACCACAACAGACCGCGGCCAATGATAATGGCCAAGATTCTGTGTTGGGAGACATAAAAGGTATCTTAGCCCCGTGTAGTGTTATCGGATAAAGACAGATTTGCGCCTGAATGCGACCGCAGCACACTTTTTTATTGCAAAGAGCAGACCATGACACCGTAGGCACCTCGATGTAGATGACACATCCCGTCGAAATCTCGCACGCATTTGTGGACGTATCGAACCAGAACCCCAGATGCAGATTTCATCGGAAAATTCACTGATATGAACGTTAGCCGTTAGTTCAATCACCAGGTTAGTCAACGCAACGTTAATAAGGTTGGGCTGAGAAGTACAGTGCCTTGTCTAGAGCGCTTGAGCAGTGCGCACTTGGTAACAAAAACCGAAATTAGAGAGCAGCCCCTCATTACAGGGCAAAGTTTTCGTGCCTGCTTTGTTTACGAGGCTATCTGGCGCTACGTCCGTGCAAGCGTTGCAGCTGGACCCTAGAGGCTGCCACAAAATCTGGATTTGTTTGCAAGGAAGTGCACCTCCCGAGCGCTCTAGACAAGGCTGCTCACCACTGTACTACAACATACAACGTTACAAAGAAGCCTTCGCAGATTCATGCACTAGTAACCATCGATGGTTAAAAGGCATTGAATAACGTTACACCCGACCATACACTCGACTCATTACCAAGCATAACCCGATGGGCAGGTTGCCATGTGCCATGGTGGCCAGGTTATATTGTCAAGACGTAGCAAGGTCAAGTGTCATCTCTCGACTAATCATTAATTTAGCTGCCATCCGTCATGGTGAGCAGTTTGCTCACTATCCGCTTGACCTCTCTAGACCAATCAGAGAATTTTGTGACAGAGGAGCCGGAAATTTTTACTGAGCCGACATTCTAAATGGCATCGCGTTAATTACGGACGCGCGTACCATTATTACGTACCAGTTGCTGGAGGCCACATTTGTGGAAGCGATAAGCGGAGTCTCATTCTCTAACGCGGGCGAGTAAAATATGAAGTTCGTTGGCGCACATTGTACCTTTACGCTTGGGTCGCGTCCTGGAGGCTTTTGTACACGATAGTATCTACTAACACAATCATGACCGCCGCACGCCGTATTGTTACGTGACGGCAAGCCGATGAAGACATAACATGAAGGATGGAGATGGCACAATTTTAATGGCTGACGGCCTGGTGCGTGCACTCCTGCCCGCGCCACTGCACAGTTCGTCGTCTTCAAGTCCGTCACAAGTACCCGGGCCATCGAGTGATCATCCCGATCGCGAACGAGAAGAATGGCACAGACGATGAAAAAGCAGTAGATGGTGATGGACGTGACGATTGGACCAAGAGCTCGTATTCTACAGATCTGAATTGGATCTCAGTAACTTTGTTCTCTCTGCGTTGTCTTCAGAACTTGAGTTCACGTTGGGGCGTCTCCTTCGAACTTTTAAGGTAACGGTAAAATGCATTACATATAGTTACGGCACGGCAGCCCTTGAGCCAGAGAAGTCACAACTTAGCTCGCGCAAAAGGTCAAGATCGTCAGTTTTAGTATAGCCTCCTTCATTTTGGGTGGAAAAACAGCGCGAAATGCGCGAACAGCGCGAAACAGCGCAAAATGAACGTATACCAACTCGCCCAACTTTCCATTCTACTTAGTATAGCCTGTTTTTGTTTTCGGTTAGGGCGCCAACACCCCTGTCATTCCATTTTTAGTATGGTGTATTCGTGTGGCGTTCCTGCTATTTCTGCTTGAAGAGTACAATGCGCCGAGTCACCATTGTCATTACACAGAAAATATTTTTTATAATCCTACGCGATTTCGGAGCGCCTCCAACTGATGTAGCCAAGAAAAATCTAGACCAAATACAAGCGCTGACCTGCACTCTTTGCAAGTTCATGAAGGTTGTTCGGCAAATCATGCGTATCCTGCTCTAGGGCCGAGATTGTGCCTCGCTTAAAAGAAAAGCAAAAGCCATGCTCTTTAGGGCCCACGTAGGGCCGCGCCGGTGTTGCGTGAAAGAGCCCGCCTTGTGTTGATTCCACACTGCGGCTTCGCAAGCCCGCGAAGCATGCGTTGGGATAGATGGGCCTTTGACGGCAGATGCGCCCCCGGTGAGAGCGCTTGTCGACAGCGGCCGACGTCGCATCAGCACATGCGCTAGTGTAGGTGTCGCGCGAACAGTGTGCCAAAATGTCTAGGCCCACGACGTCTCGGCCGCTCACTCACGCTCGGGATGTGGGCTGCCGCGGGGCCGCAGCTTGATTTTATTTATAGCCCCTTGGAAAAGCTCGCGCCGCAACAGCTGTCGCTTCGGGGAAGGGTCTCGGCGGCTGGCCTTTTAATCTCGCAGCGACCCAGTTTCCCGCGTTGCCTCTGTTGGCAGATCAGATAACTGGACGCAAGAGCCGTTTCCGTTCAAACAATTCTTTCGTTGCCGGCCGTCGCGTTCGATGCATCTATAGGGCTTCCGCGGTCCACACACGAGTAGCATGCGTGCCACCTCTACCTGCGCACTTGGAATGGTACAGCGTGCCACTCCAAAATAACTGCGCTTCGTTATGAAAGTTGGCGATAGTAGAAGACCGAATTCAAAAAGCGGCTCGTGAGGCTGGTGACGATAACAAGTAGTGTAGCAAGAGGCTAGGGTCGATCACCAACCGCTCTTATACGTACTTCATTGGGGTCTACATTAATGACTGACCGAGACCCTGTTGGTTTCACTCCGCTGCACAGATTTTGAGACACTGCGACCCACGCTGCGAAAATGAAACGCGCATTCGTATGGCCAGTGAGAGCGCCGAGGTGGTTACCCTTGTGTTGTTAGGTACAGTATAACCCAACATCTTTGTCAATTGCGTTGGCTTGGATATCAAAGCCTGCTGACACTTTTTCGGCTCCTTGTCGCAACGCGGCTGACGCAACCAACTCCCTCGAAAATGTCAGTGCGACCGTCTAATGTATATGCATACACATGGGCTACTTACAGCCACGGACTGACATCTTTTGCTGACCTTTAGAGCCTCAGAAAGTGCCGGCTCGGAACGAAGCAAACAAAATGCGTTGCGTTCAGGCTTCTTGCGTAACTCACGGGAAACCCACGTGACGAAACAGAGAGAGAGGGAGAAATAGACTCGGATTACACCCGCATTCTTGCGGGAGGTGCACTTTAGCCTTAAACAAAGTGCATGAGCGCTGTGTGCAGGACAAATATTCTGTGAGCTGATATTAGGCATTTATTTGCCCCTCCATGTCGCCAATGCCGTCACGAGTGATGTGAGACGCGTCGACTGCCGGTGTACTTGGAGTGCGTCAGCTCACTGCGCCTGATATCGAAACATACTTTAAGCAACCTCGCTTCCAAGTGTTGCAGACGCAGCGGACGCCGGTAACTGCCTTGCACCCTATACAGACTTTGCCTTAAGATTTACAACAGGCGCTGCTTTACCTACCGGGGGGACTTTATTTCCAGTCAATAAAGATGTTTTTACTACTACTGCTACGCAAGCGGCGCTTAGCAGTACTCTATGGCGCTGAAGCCTAGAAGCGTTTAGAATATTTGGCCCAGTTGGCATAGAGCATGTGGGGACAGAGGAGTGCAAAGTATCACCGTTACTTTCTTCTGTGCAGTCTTTAGTGCTCTTCGCAACACAATATACATTTACAGCACAATTTCAGCTAGGCGTTTAACGCTACTAGCTGCCCCGTAAAAAGGACAATAGATTATTCAAGCGTCTTGATTAGGCTGCTGACCACCGCCGGCGGAAAAAACTACGCTCTAAGGAAACGGATGCAGTGTTCGGAAAAACTGAAAGAAAAATCCGGCCTAAGCCGTAACTGTAAGTGGAATTCGGTGTGAGGTACAAACGCGTGAACCGTTCGCCATCAGCGAAGCCAATCGCTTTGCTGTCCCAGTCGTCGTTGTGCGCTGTCTTCGGCTTGCACCGCGCTCACTCATTTGTTTGCATGACCTCTTGCAACTTACCAGGATCTGCGACAGGTAGCCTGTCGCACATCCACTCAGTCGTTTTTCCGAGAAACTGTGCATAATGCGTAGGTAACGCGTGTGGCGCTCAAGAGACACCGCCAGCTGGGTGCCCTTACATGGGTGCCAGCGCTTTTTGAGCGATGCGCTTGCTAGGGAGTGTGTACAGGTGCCGCTTGTTTTACGTTTGTTTGCTGTCCTTAGATACGTGCTCCTGTGCGCAATGAGGAGAGAATTGAATACATTTAAACTAATGGCTAAAAGCTCACTCGGTAGTGCACCAGTTTTGGAAAAGTAATGCCGACGGTTCGATTCTTAGCTCTGTTCAGAGGCGTGTGGTTTCTTTAAGCTTCACTGACCGAAGAAGGGTGATGCGTCTTTGGGTGAACCTCTAAGAGCGACTGCGCGCGAGCTGAGGTTAAACCTGGTAGGCTCTGCTTACAAGGAGTACATTCCTTATTAAGCCCTGTTTTCAAACATAACTCGTATGTATCCGCTAAAATTTCCTCTGAGGTATGTATAGGGTGCATGAAAAGTTCCCAGGCCACGGGGTCTGCTTTTCAGCGGTGTATTCTGACACTCAACGCGCCTATGAAGCTACCCAGATTCTCAGAGGTAAGGCTATGCTTTTCTTACCGTATCGTAGAATGATACTTTTCTTATCATAGTAGGTATTGTGAGACCTACTACTACAGCTCTGAAGCAGACCCTACGGCCTAGGAACTTTTGACGCTCCCTTTAGATTCTTTACTCCAGTTCGTTACTTCCTTACCTCGTAAACTTTGTTAGAACTATAGGAGCTCCCGGGAGATTTCTTACGAATACAGCGGACACGTCTAGTTCATGTTTATGGTGCGAACCATCAGACTTGCGTCCAGTTAGGATGAATACAATCCGCACGTACCGAACGTAATGCCTTGCTAAAAAAAAAAAAACGGCGATTACACCTGTTGTTTTTGCGGCTGACCGGCGCTAGCTGGTCCACAATCCGTTTTGCAATCGTTTTATTTGATTTGATCGCTGCTGCCATGCATGATTCTGTGACGATTGTGTCTCTGTTTTGGGATGGTTACTCTGGCCTCCCGCATACGTGGTGCGTTGGGTGCACAACGCCCCGCCTAGGCTGCATTCTCCCGCAACGCTAGGAATGGACCACGTTGCCGCTGGTGGCTTTATTATGACTTCGGCGGATGATACTGCGCAGATGCACATGATGTAGCGCCATCCACTCATTGCAGAATGTTTTCATGAGAGGCGTTATAAGGCGAATTGGCACCGTCTTTTTTCGACCTCGCGCCCTACCTGAAGACACCTAAGTTAGAGCGAGGCGCAGCTGTGTGTACGGGAAGGTCACACGATCGGTGACGCTGCATGATCACAGCGACGACTGCTACTATGCGCAGGCTGAGAAACCTGGGTTTAAAAGCTAGAGCTGTACAGGTAGCAGTAGTAGCGGTTTTATTTAACAAAAAAATAAAAGTGAAAGGGAAATGTGTGTGCCGGTTGCGGCAACTGCTGCATACTAGCTATTTCGAGCTCCTCAGCTGCGGCCGGCGGATATCAAAGGGACAGGGGAGAGGATAGGGAGGCTAAACACAGACAGAAGCGATAGCAAGGAAGATTACAAAATGTACGGGCCACAAAGTTCTCTTCTATGGCGTACAGTGTTGCTCGCTTTGAATTGTCAGCGCTCCAAATCTCTCGAGGGTGAGGGGAACTACCGTCCTTGCCACTGCAGAACGTAAGCATTCTTGGGGTGTGGTAAGGCCCCGAAAGAGCTAGAAAATCTGGCCCTGTAGTAACCTCTTCAGCCTGTTTATTTTGGACCACTGTTTTAACAGTGCGGACGTGTTATACTTCCCTTTCCTTTGACATTTCAACTTGCTTTTGAGCACACCATAGAATTGTTTTGGACACCATACAAGCGGTGAGTGTGGCCGAAATTTTTTACGACAAAGGATGTCTAGATGGGCGCCCCACAATTTTTTTTTAACAGCATTAAATGTCTGGCGGAGCGAAGAGCAATCAACGTAGTATCAAAAAAAAAAACAGGTATCAGTCCAGTCACCTTAGAGAAAAGGCACATGACTGAATGGCGCTAAAAATTTCTTTTCTTCGGAGTACGGAGAATGCTTTGTAGTCATGAACTGCAGCACATTTTTAGGCGTTTCAGAGAATCAGCTCTGTTTCGTTGACCCAGGAAAGACAGCAGGCAGACAGAAAGTATCACCAGACACACTTGACCTAGAACTCATTGCAATCTCTCTCATTCGACCAGGCGCATAATTATAATTGTTGAATAGTTAGCTGTTATAATTTTTTGACAAGCTTACTACTTAACGTGATTAAGTTGTTTTGAGAGGTAAGTCACCACTTGGATTACTACGCCTCAAAAACAATTTGTTTACGCCAAAAATCCTATTTTTAAATATTGCTGTTGGGCTTCGTTCCAGCACCTGTATGTCACTCAGAACACATAACGCGAGACGCTGTGGAAGATAGTCGAGTGTTCTGAGGCATCATAAATGAAGCTGCTATATCTGCGCCGGCGCTGGTTGGAATTCCGATTGGGGTCATGATATCGAAAGTCCTTTTAATCGGATACCATAGGATCTGGTAAAAAAATAGCTATAACTTCATGTTCTGGTTCACAACGATTCCTGGACGAAATTTTCCGAGTTTGCCGAGAATAGACCATAAAAGCTTTTCATGCTTAGCAACTCCACCCCCTCAAATTAATGGCGAATACATTTGATTAGACGTACAGGTATTGCCACTCTTGAAACCGGTCTGGAAGATACACAACTCGGAACGACTTCAATAGCAATCCGCCTGAATGCCCTAGTGTCGTTTCATCTGTCCAATTACAACATAAGCTCCTCATTCCTGATATTTTGTTGCAGACACCAATCACAACCATGCATGCACTGTACACGCGTGCTAAGAGGGGAATATCTTTAGAGGCACAATGTCATTGCTGAGCAGTGTCTTGCTGCCCCAGATGTCACAAGCGATGGTAAGGCAGTTCCCACAGAAGTTGCAGACATTGAGCTAAGCGAGACCAAATTTTCTCGCTTTGCAGGGGGACAGAAAAAATTAAGCCTGCTACAGTAATCTGCACATATCGGAGATCAATCATGGACAAAAGCACCGTATACGTAGCTTTGATTAGATGCTGTTGCTTTGATTACATTGACGTGATCACCACGTCAGTGTGTGCTACTTTTTCCACATTCTGGCTGTTGAAGATTAAAAGGTATTTGAGAACAATAGAAACATTTAGAATGGGCGTATATCGTGCGGCACGCGTCATCGTCTTTTCAGAGGCCTTTTATTTTATTGATTGTCATGCTGCTGCTCCTGTGCGATTCCTCGAATTTAAAAAGAATGTAGCGATGTCGAAATCGGACTGCTGAAAAAGAAAAAACATTTTTCTCACCGGAACACTGACTATCACACAGGCTGCTGTAGGTATTGAGCCACGAATAATTACTCCCGTTCGCAATGAACAACCCGCCCTCCGTAGACAAGTGAATTGCACGTTAAAGAACCCCAGGTGGTTGAAATTTCTGGAGCCCTTCACTACGGCGTCCCTCATAGCCTGAGTTGCTTTGAGACGATAAACCCCAATAAAACCAAAAACCATGTTAAATATGTATGTCCATACCTGCCTTTTCCAAGTCGTTCAGCATTCGTGGCAGATTAAAGTGTTTGCTGGCCATATTAGTTGTGCAGCACTTAACTTTCCACCTTTCTGGTTTTCGAGTACTGTGGATAGAATCGGTAAGGCGTACGCTTGTTATTTTATGGATAATCAGGCTTTGTCGTTGGATGCTCGAACGGTACTCCCTGCATAATTCCTACTTGAAGAAATTCTTTAGTGCATTAAGCATGAAAGAAAAAATATATGCTAAGTAGGTGCTGAATAAAGAGGGAAGGCGGACACACACAAATAAAACACCTTTCTTTGTGAGGTGTGCTTGCGCTATTCAACGTGGCCTTAAGAATACTGCACCAATTTGTCTAACGATTGCTGCCATGTCAAATATAGGAGATAAGAGTGCAGTGGCGCTGGCTCAGTACCAATAACCATTTCGGCATTGTGAATCCATTCATATATCAGCACTGTCTCTGGCTGATGTATGTACAGCCTTTGTCAAAATTATACAGCTTAAGAGGTTTTCTGTATAGTGGGGCTCTGTAGCATCCATTGAAGTCCTAAGCTCCGGAGGGGTGAGGACGAGAGTTCCTCTAATACTATCATCTATAGCCCAACAAGTCACTTTGTTAATCTTCGAGAGGTTTGGAACGTTTTCGATGCAAAACCTGCTGCACTCCAAGCCGTATTGATGTTAACCGCTTGGGTTGCATATTTTTCACAAATGTAGCCATTTGCCCAAAATGAATAGGCAGGAAATTGGCTACTACTAAAGAAGGGGTACAAAGGCAGCCTGGAGAATTTAGGTTTGCAGAAAATGAAGTATTGAGGCGTAGTTTTTTTAGGCGGAAGCCTTTAATGCCTCATCGTTGTAAGCAGGAGCTGTCGACAGAAATGTCACGCTTTTCAATTGGTCGAAACGGTCGTGACGTCACAGTGCGCGAATTTCAAACGGGGCCAATTGTACTTTGGCTACTAACCATGCAACCAATTAAAGGGATCGTATAGTGATGCTCGAAGTAAGATTGACTGAGTTTAGGTAATTGCTTACTTATCCAATTAGTCTAACCTTTCTAGTCAGACCAGATAAATAAATAAAACCTAGTAAGAAATTCGCCGAGCTTGGGAATCGAACCCCGGTCTCCTGAGTGCGAGTCGAGCACGCTACCACTCCGCCATGCCAGCTCGATGGTTCGGAATGAACAAAGGTGCGTCTAGCGAATACGGTGTCTTCGTTCACTCCCATCTTCCTCCCTTCCCGTTACGGCGAGGTTTTGGTGTCCACCGAGATATGAGAGACATATACATTTCCTTTCCTCAAAAACCAATTTACCCACGAGCAAGGCGTATTTGTCCGCGTTTCGGATTGGTCCAAATTGTCGTGACGTCACCGCGCGCGAATTTTGACGGGTGTCCACCGAAATATGTGAGACAGTTACTGCGCAACTTCCTTACCTCAAATACAATTTTCGACTAGTGCTATCTGACAGATGCGAGACAGTTAATGCGTAATTTCCTTTCCTCCAATACAATTTTCATTTCCTTCATTACGGCCCCTCTTTTTTCTTTCACTCACACTTCCGCCCTTCCTGTCAACCCCACCTAGACGAACTTGCTGTTGTTCCTGTACGGTGTGGTTCGGGTGTCCACCGAGATGACAGAGAATTACAGCCCCATTTCCTTTCCTCAGAAAGAGTTGCGTTCAAAGGGCTGCGCATCGCGCCGAACGGGTGGTGGCGTTCCGTGGACTCCCTGGCAGCGCTACAACACGCTGTCGCGTTAAACTCCTAAAGGCGAAGCTTAAGCGTCATTAATTGGCAGTTAATTAATGCACCAACAAAATGTGCAGTGAACAATCGCGTAGCAGAATGCAGCACTCAGGCTTTCGCCTTTCACCACTTTAGCCGCTAAAGTTCCTGGTAATTTTTGTTGCACTTGACCGGAGCGACCGGTCCCGGTAGCTGAGCGTCGAATGAAACGCGAACAAGGCAGTTCAAAATGGAAGAAGCAAAACAAGAGTTCTTACTTGAGGCAGACTGAATATTAGTGCGCTCGATTTTCATTTGATGGCGTGAAGACCACTGCATGGAAATGTTATTGGGCCATGCATGCATTTATTCTCCAGCTGCTTTTGTGTCCTTCTTTTGGGGACAACGTTTTCCTGCTCTCGCTTTGGGTAGTCATTGATGGTACATTCACGCGTCGACGGCCACCCGGAGACAAAAAAAGCGCTGATAGCGTGTTCGTACTGAACGCAGCTGCTGATTGCCGTTGCTATAACATTGCCGTTGCTATAACTTGCAACGTGCCAGCGCGTGCCGGTGCGCGCTCTCGGATGGCATGGTGGCCCGGTAAGCAATGCGCTTCGGGGCGATAAAGAGCAAGTTTATGCAATCACTGAACACCCAATCGAGTGCCTTGCACTGCCTCCCAGGTGTGCGGTTCTGCCGACAGAATAATCTGCGAAAGCCACAGCGGAACCGCGTATACGACGAACGCGCTTTTCTGCTCATGTCCTTCCCCTGCTCTGTAGGGCGAAGAGATAAGCGTTCCAAAAGCAGGAATTAAGCTGAACAGTGCAGGTACGGTACATCAAAGCTCTCTCTTGCTGTAAAGTAGGCAGCTTATCGCAACCGCCGTGCCATGTAGTACAGTACTTAAAAGCGCGTTCGCGCCCTGTCGAGTGACGGACTAGCCTTCCTCACGGGGATTGTTCCACTGCACTGAGCCACGACCCATTAAGTCACGCACGACGTGGCCCAGAAAGTTTTGGAAGACAGTGTTCATGGGCGCTGAGCTGGCGGCAATAAGATAAGCGCTACCGTATCCTGCGTTCAATGCGTAGCACGCATAAGCGGATTCACTGACGCTAATGTTTTGATAGTAACGATATGAATTAATACAACGTACGTAAGCATCATCCAATCGGATATCTGGGGCTGTCTGACGCGCCGGCTGATGCTGCCACCATAAGCTTAATTATTTAATTTATCTGTAAATACGCCGCATTTGATGATCAATACTAATGCATCGCATACAGGAAAGCACTGCGAAGAATTGTTCTCACTGTTCTCACTGAAATGCTGGCGGTCTAGCGCCACGCACTATGTACTCAGTCACATGGCGGAGCCCATGTTTCAGGGTTTTATTCGTGCCTGTGGGTCTTTTATTTCCCAGCATAGAGCGATTAACAGCGCAGGCCAGATTATTTCGGTAAAGAGAGGTTCCGCTGGATCGATTTGTCAAATATTTAACACAACAGCTCTGTTGGGTGAATTTATCCTGCTCTCTCTGTCAGCTTTGGGAAGTTGCGCCATCCCATAACCAGTAGCGAGGTGAAGTGCGTCCTTGTAGGATATTTTCCTCTCGTGCAGCAAAGAAGACATGCGGACGAATCGCTTTTCATCAACTGGAAAATCCTACAAGATGTGTGGTCGGAGAGCAGAGAATGAGCTGTTTTTACTGAAGGCAACCACACCGCTATCTAAGAAACAACGACATGAAGAAAAAGGAGGGATGGAATGTACAAAACAGATGGTTGGGAACGCGACATGTGCCGCTTTGAAAAAATTCCTGCGGAAAACTTGGCACACAGAGCTACCAGCATGAAACGCAGCTAAGACAATGCCGGACAGAAGAAAAAATAGACTGCACTGACATTCCTACGGCTGTATGGATTCGTGTCAGTGTCTGGACATTCGTTACGACTATTAACAGAGACCGCATGTGTTTTGGGATTGAGTGGTGCTTCACCAGTTCATAGGGGCTTACCGACCGCGGCTAGCAGCATACGTGACCCATCCGGTAATCTGCAACGCTGCTCCTGCAAAGCATCCCATGTTATCATCTCCTTTCAGCAACCAGACAGACGGCATTTTTTTTCTGGTAGTTCCGGTTCTTGCTCTGTTTGGAAGCCAGATTTTACAGCGAAAACCCCAACTGCGATGACCTTCGGTAAGCCGTGAACACGCGTGCACGCGATCACGGCTGAGCGCGCCACATCCGAAGACGATGAAGGTAGCCTGAGAGGCGTGCAGGGATGTTCACGTGATTGGTCCCTCGACAGCCTCTCCGGGCACTTGGACCCACTTCCCCAGAGCCGTCAACCCCTCTCACGTACGGGGAGCTACCTTCAAACCGCGAAGAAAAAGATACGCGGAACCATACGAGGAACTCAGCAGACAGGAGACAGTAGAGTTGAGTAATATACAGACTAGGACCTTCTCAAACCTAGCAATGTTCCATAAAATCGGGTCCAAAAGATATAAAGACAACACATGAACCGCATGCGGAGAAGTATCTGACATCATTCACATAATATGGAGCTGCAGAGAACAATTAGAGAATCATAATACTAGAACACTCAGCCAAGCGGATTGGGAGGCGGACCTGGCCCACACGGGTATTTCTGAGCAGTGCGAGCTGCTCACCAGAGCCCGACAGGCAGCCCAAGCCACTGGGATCCTGGACTGAGGACTACCACCAACGCAGTTCCGAAAAGCCAATAAAGTTTTATTCATTCCTTCATTCGACGGCTGATGATGGAGCGTCGCAGCCAGCGCCTTCCGCTAAGCGCAAACGGGTCCACTTCTGACAGGTATACCGTCTGTTGGAAAACTTTACAGCCCATCGAGCGACTGAAATGAACGGCGTGGTAGATTGTAAACTTTTACAACAGACGGTACATATATCCGCCAATACTGTCCTACTCACCACCGCTGAACAGCTTGAGTGAACACTTGATTGCCCCTAGACTGCCGCTTATAAAGTTGTGTAGACAGGTGCACGGTGGCTTTCAGTATGTCGTCCCCGGACCGGGAGTGAATCCTACGCGTGTGCAAGAAGCGACGGGCTAAGTGCGAAGAGAGAGAATGAGATGAATTTATTGAAAAGGAGGTTGGCTTGAGGCCAATGGGGGGTAAGGAAGGTAGGGCGGGGCTAGGTATGATTCACCATGGAAGCCTCACAAGAGAAGCTCCATAGAGAGCTGCCTCTTTCGCCGCAGATGGCGGCCGAATCCAGTTCTCATGAGACGTCACTGCTGTGGGGCAACGCTTGTACCGCATTGTCTGAAGCCCCTCGAACTCCCGCGCGAGGTAACGCAAGTTTGGGTTCACTTAAAGGGGCCCAGAAACACAATCTTAGTTAACTGTTTTGCCTGTTGATTGCATACAGTGAGTTATAATGGGGCTATTAGCGTCGGTAATACCGCGTACATTCCGTTTTTTAATATTTTAATGTCCTCCCAAAAACAACTTCATGGCTCTGATGGTGTCGCCACACAGTGGCGGGTTTTTAGCAGCGGATATGACATCCCCTGGCGCGAGCTTGATGACCGGACAAACAGTAAATATACTGCAAATTGTGTGAATAAATAGATACACGTTTTGTCACCTGTCTGCGTTTTATATTTGATCAACAAAAACAATTTGTTTGTCTTAGATAAAAGCCGTGCAAAGCAAGTAAAATAAAAATACACCACCAGGGGCGCTCTGGCATGGAAACAACGCTGACAGTCTCACAGAGAGCAGGCAACCATGGAGTACAAACTTCCGCGACGTGCTCTAGCTGGCTGTTTTGATTGATTGCGCCAGGTGCCGTCATTGGGAGAGCGAAATAGGAGTAGGAAGCTCCGCCAAAATCGAGTTGAGGGCAGCGTTTTGTTTGCTTGTATTTTGAAATTTCTTCACTGAATAACTCCCGTTCCTGTGCATCGATTCCTGTAATTCTTTTTAAGTCAGCATCTGTGTGACATAAAGAACCCACCTGAAGTATAGCCGGTATTCCCCCAGGCAGTGTTTCGCAGCCCCTTTAACAGCCGCACGCATAGCACTTCACTGCTGGCGGCGACTGCGGGTTGGCGGGGTCGTTGCGTTGCCATCTCCAGTTCCTTAATGCGACTATGTCATCTGTCACGGTGTAGCCGGCTCTTGAATTGTTGATAAAATTAATAAGGCGGCGGTCTGGCGCAGGAACATCAAATGCGAACGCAGCGACCGCCCAGCAAATGCGTTAGCTTTTGCAGAAACTATATCAAAGGAACACGCCGTCCCTTCCTTACAGGTGAGACAAATGGCGGCAGCTGGTGCTCTCCATAAAAGTGAGCACCGGCATGAACGCAGCGGATTGGGGGAGATTGAGAAGTGGCTGTATCCGCCCTGTACAAAATGGCTGTATCCGCCCTGTACCGAGGTGCCACGCTGACCTCTGCAAGCCTGCCCACAATATCAGGCGATGAGAGCAGCGCCCGTCATAGTGAAGGCGTGATGGATATTGCGAGTTGCTGCCATTCCCATGCACAGTTTAACTTCTAACCCAAATGCCTCCGCAAAAATAATTTTGCGAATTAAGAAATTGCAAAAAAAGAAGAAATTAAAAACCTTTGGCTAAAAATTTAAGCGCGGACTCTGCACTTTAAGAAAACGTGCACAAACAGGTTCTTGAAAATCTTTCCGTTCCCTCAGAAGCACACCGCCAGCACGTGCCTGGTCAAGGAACAGTGCGTCACGGAAGGCGGGCGACGCAAGATAGGTTGCCTCACTGCTGGTTTGGCGGCTGCCGCATTACGCGCATCTGGGAGCAAGACGCAAGCAGGTAGGCGGACGCTGGTTACGATAAGACGGAAACGCTAACGTAGCGTGCCAAAGGAAGAGTGCCCCTCGCGCCGGGTTTCTACGTGCTCAGAGAGACGGCGGGAATCCTGAGACTTCGCAGTCGCAGTGATTTACGTATATACAGGAAAGGGCGCCTCCGCTATTCACCAGCTTGGTGCATGCTGTCTGCCATTGGTATCGGGAGAAAATGGCAGGAAAGCGCATGAAACGTTGCTACGTCGATATGAATTCCTTGGGGTGCACGTACGGATCCCCGCACGCCTTCTCAGCGATAACGCCGTGCGCCGAAGGCTGGGCGCACGGTGTGGCGACGTTGGCAGTCTTCCTGGCGGGTTGTTTCTGTCGTTTGGAGCGTGCGGAATGCAAATGAGAGCCGGACGGCCACCCCGGGGGACAACGTTTGGAGCACCTTTCCTGTACTCGCTGCACCTGCCTATGTTTATTTCGGCCGTTCGTGGTCGCTCATAATGTTTAGTGGAGGCAAAGATTTCCCTCTCTCACTGGGATTTGAATGCGACGTCGAAAGCGACACGCCCGACCTCGATTAAACGCAAATCGCTTTAAGCCTCAGAGGAAAACAGGAAGTCGAAAGCAGCTAAAGTATGCCGCTAGTAGGCGGCTGTAGTTTGAAGGAGCTTAGGTGTGGATTGAGGTCTCACTCGAATGCGCCGTTTCTTGAAATAGAGCAAGTTTCCCGCTGATACCCGAATTTTGATGCGCACTCCAGCTGTCCTTTCTGCATTATGTCTTTATCTAAGCGGTCTCAATAAAATCCAATGGCAAGCTTTTTATCGAGGAAACGGATTCACCTGGCTGCGAATACAACAAAAAAGGCAGATAGGACTTGAGCGGGCGCTGAATGTTCACCCCGGCCGTGCCCATTCTAGAAATGGGAAGAGCCCTATAGAGTCGCCCAACCAGCTCAAGCCCTCGTGGCAACGGCTGCTATACATGATCCGTCGCAATACCAAAGCATGGCGGCGCTTCTCTGCCCGGCTGTGGCGCCGGCGACCAGATGCCAATAACAGCAATTGGAGGCCCTATACCGGCGAGGTCTGAGGGCTATCAAGGGCCTTCCCTGCCATGTACCCGGAAACAGGAGCTGCACTGGTACGCTGGTTTGCTCGCGCTGACTAACACAGCACGTCCGCCCATGAAGGGCGCCACGGACCGTCTATGGGTGACCTTCTAGGGCCGTGAGCCAGCTGCACTACTCGGGCGAGCGAACCCAGGAGAACCCGGCTATTTTCTGGCACGTACTACCCTGGGAGCACGAACACGATTACATGCTGTCACGTACACATATTCGCGGACTGCGCCGAAGCCCTATTAGTCGTTTTCGGACTTCCGCGCAAGCGTTCGGCGGTCGACCGCATCCAATGGGTCCGCACTGCCATTCACTTGACATACGGTGCCCCTTCAAGGTACGGTGGGTACCTCGGCCCCATGGGACGCTCTCGAAAAGGCCGATTCGCCCGCGGCCCGCGCACTACGTGTGCACGCGTCAGCACATTGAGGGGCGCGCTGTCGGCCGCCATCCATCCATGCATCCAGCGCGCCTCTCAAAGTGCTGACGCATGCACACGTAGTGCGCGGGCCGCGGGCGAACGGTCCGTCGTGTGAATCGGCCTAAAAGAGCGCACCCACAGGCTAGCAAGCAAGGGTTTTAGGCCACTCGGTAGCACCCACACCGAACTCGATAGGGAGCACTGGAATCTTCGACAGTGCCGCCGTCTTTACCTCCAAGTGATTCTGCCTGCGAGTCGAACCCCTTGCCCTCGGCCTTCTCCCCAATGGTGCCGGTGTTCGTGAACTAGGCGCGTTCCAGCTTCCCCATCACTCGCCGGTGTGGCAAATGCGCCCCACCGGCGAGTGTGAGTCGCACCGCTAGTCTCGACGTGGTCACTTCCGTGGCCGCAGCCATTGATGCAGATGGCACCGCTTCCCATGCTTGGAGGCGGACTTGGACGCGTGCCGCCAGACAGTCACGCCGTAAACACATCTGCTCGTGCACTAGCATCACCCACCTTGGAGCCCTAAACTGTGTAACCTAGTTTTACATTTTTGAAGAGTGGAATTTAGCCTCGCAGGCAGCACAAGAAGACCCCAGCATCACTGTGAAACTTTTTATCGGATGCTTTCATGACGAGCATTATTTATCTCTCTCTGCTTCCTTAAAGGCCGATTCACACGACGGACCGTTCGCCCGCGGCCCGCGCACTACGTGTGCATACGTCAGCACTTTGAGGGGCGCGCTGTCGGCCGCCATCCATCCATGCATCCAGCGCGCCTCTCAAAGTGCTGACGTATGCACACGTAGTGCGCGGGCCGCGGGCGAACGGTCCGTCGTGTGAATCGGCCTTAACCGCACGTGTCCTTGTGGCATCCCCGTTATTACAGTTCCTTCCTCCTGTGATTCCAAGCTTGAAACGACTTCAACTTGGAGAGCTGATGTGCGGTATTAAAAGGCGAAGAATGTCATTTGTAGGGTTTAACGTCCCGAAGTGACACATGAGCTATGAGAGACACCGCAGTGGAGGTCTCCGGATTAATTTAGACCACCCGGGGTTCTTTAACGTGCGGTGACACCGCACAGCTCGCGGGCGTTTTTGTATTTCGTTTCCATCGAAATACAGCCGCTTCTGTCGGTGTCAAAACCACGATTTAAACTGCATAAAAATAGGCTGCAGGAAAATTTAGAGTTCCTGGTTCTTATCTGTGTTTCTCATACATACTGAATATATTAACAAAAAGATACTCTAGGCAGGCCACCACTCCATGCTAATACCCAGGCTATGTCCAGAGTAGTTTGATTATAAAGTGTTCCTCCTTCTGGCGCGCACCTCTTCTTTTCTAAGCCTGATATTAACGCCAATAAATATTGGTGATAAAGAAGTCATGTGCCCCCAATAACCGCTCTCTGACGTCGCCCAGTGCGGGTCATTGCATTTGTATTGTTAAAAAAACTTATATAATATGTGATTCATTAGGCAAGAGACGATTCATTAGGTATTTTCCTCTGGATAGTTAGTTCGCATTGCGGTCATCAAGCTTGCAAAAAGGAAACCTTCAAATACGTTGTGCCATGCCAGGAATGACCCAGCAGTCACTAAGAACTCATTACTCCGCACTCGCAGTGGCTTCCCTGCAGTCACATGCGTGCGCGCACAGAGGGAGACCCAGTGGCGGTGTTTAGCAGGGCCGTTTTGCACCCAAGGCTGCGGCCTTCGTATTTTTAGCGACTCCTTTCTCGGAGGAGCGGAAAAACGCAGCGGAAACGTGCGTTTTGCGGCCGCCTCAAAGACGACTGCGAGCTGCAAACGAGAGCGGCCGTCGCTGCAAACGGTACGGTGGTGGTGAAATGGATAACCAGCGAGGGTAATCTGTTTCACCCACACCAATCTTTCTGGCCGACGCCACGCCTCCTGTGCACGTGACAGAAATCTAACTACTGAGCAGGTGGTCCTGTGACGTATACAATGAGTTGGCAATTCTTCGTGGTCTCTTTGGTCACCATTTCAGCGACCACGCGGAGAACAAGTATCGTGTTGCTTGTTTGGAACACTTAACGACATACAACGTGTAACGTGTAATGCTGTGGTTTCAGTGGGAAAGCCGGAAGTCATAGGCAATTTACTGACACCGCGGACGATTTTGACTGCTGTTCACAGATTTTCTTTGTGCGCTTGAATGCCACTAAGAGGTTGCGTAGCTTTTGTCCTGCACCACCAGAGCTTGCAACCAAGCTGCGTCTGTTGCGGTCCATCAGCTGACCGGTGGGCGCGCGCCTCCGAGGAGACGTTCGCCGCTCGGCGGAGGGCTCGCTCATCGCGCGACATGCCACGCCCCCTCGCGGATAGCTTTTCATGAATCGGCCGGAGGAGCGCTAGAAAGCATGAATCGGCCGGTTCTTTTCGCCCAGATCCGGTTCACGGCGAGCGCACGCTGAGGCAGTGTTGACGCTGCGTGCGAGCGGCTGGAATGGAGCCAACGGGACGCCGCCTCCGCTCAAACGCGCGCTCGCGCGGTTGCCTTGGGGCTGCACCGCGCGAACGGCCGTAGGGGTGAGCGGCACCGCGCGATCTTGTGTTGTTGGCTGGCGCGCAACCTCTTTTTCGCGCGCAACCTTTTCCCTCGCAGAATATATCACTGGTGACTCAGCTAAATATGGTGCTGCGCCATGATGGTGATGTTGGTCACCGGGTTGATTCAAGTTGGGCCCCGTTGGTTCACGTGCGTGAATCAGGTCTCGCGAGAGTCAGCGTCGTTGTGAAAGCGCCGCGTGTACAGCCGACTGGGCTCCTCCCCATGTTGTCGCGTCAGTTTATCGCCGAAAGGATGCCTCGTTTCGAAAAACGAAGCAGCCACCACGTTGCAAACCGGAAGCCTCGTCTTTACGAATGCTATGCGGAATGCTTTTGACTCGCCCGCTACTCATGCTCGATAGAAGACGCGTCTGTTAGCACGCCGAGAGGCCAACGCCAATGGTGTCTTCTCCTGCAGCAGAAACACTTACTCCTGACAGGATGACCATTTTCTGCCCTATCGTGAGTCCGCACTGCCACGAGACCGACGTCATAGCAGAACTGCCGAGAACTGGTAATTACTGCCCACCACCGCTTTGCTTCGAAGGGTATCAAGGGACCGGGACTGCAGGCAACGCTGAAGTGAGCAATAGTGGCACAGGGGGATACAATGAAACATCACCAGTTTCCGGAAAGCATTCGTATTTTTTTTTTCATTTTTTTTGTTTCGTCACCTTCTACATGCCGTAAAAATCGCGATAAAATAGCAGCCACTAGGAATGTGCTATGAATTGGCATCCCTTCTTCCAAGAAGGGACAAGGTGGAAGGGACGCCAGATCATGGATCGAAAGCTTCCGTGAGGGACAGTTGCTGCACTAGGAATGGCTATCGCTCACGCGAGCCGATAGGCCGCACACTTCCTGTACGTTTCAAGTGAAACGATATTGTATTCTAATAACGAGGCAAGAGTGCCCCTTTCAATCGAGATGTCGTTGGAGGGCTAAGCAAGTAACGCCGCGGCTATCGCTGACCCTAGGAAACTGATACCGTATCTCAGCTTTCTTGGAGGAACAGCAATCCGTGTGACAAAGGGGCGGCTGCTTAAAGCGTGTAAGGCAAATAAATGGACCAATAATTTCTTGCCCTCTGTGACGTTAGGCCATCAACGGCAGAGCACATGTACACTACTCGGCCGTATACTATAGCGTATAGTCGACCTGAGTCACACGGAATAACGAAGGGCGCCTATTGCTAAAACCGCAGAGGTTGCAGCTTTCTGCGACATAAGGCCAGGTACGCGCCTAGCAACAATGGAAATTCTTAGTGGATCGTTGGGCTAGTTCATATGTCGTGATCACATGAGGAACACTGCCACGAACCTATTGTCTTTGTTGCCATCGGTGCTTCGTTGCCAAGTCGTGATAAGAGGGATTATTCTTGTTATCACGTTTAGCGATTGCTGAAAGGTGACTTCAAAATTTCTGTGACCGTGACTCGATGACACCAACTGGTGTGCCTCGGTGTTCTGAAGCCTTCAGTGGACACCACTGAGGAACCCTGCAAATGGCGGTACCCTCGACCTATCGGCGGCGTAGGGTTGCTCTTGTCAAGCGGTCAGGGAGGCAGAAACAGTGTCGCACGCAGATCTGCTGCAAACGGGGAGAAGAATGGCTTCTACTCTGTGACTGACATTTAGATGAACTTTTTTCGCCTGTTGCTAAAGTACGTGGTCCTGTTAAGCTAATTTTTGACCACGCTTTCTCGATGGTTAAACAAATAAAAAATAAAAATCAATATTGCAATAATAGTACCTGAATTTTTGCTTGCCGAAGTTTACTCTGGGCTTCGAGGCAGAACGTAGTCGAGAGCTCCGAATTAATCTCGAACACCTGGGGTTACTTAACGTGCTCCTTAAAAACCTCAGCACGTTGGCAGTTGTCTCATCTCCATCGAAATGCGACCATCGCGGCCCAATCAAACCTAAGAGCTCGTGCTCAGTAGCCGCATCGAAGCAAGTGATCCACCATGGCGGGTTCAGCATTAGAATAGCCAGGAAATAAACGCCCAATTGGTAATCTGTCAGGCTTTACTCAGCGGATGCCATTTTTCTTTTGTTGTTGCAGTGACACGGAGCCATAAAACGTCCGGTGCCTCATTACGTCGTGGCGACGTCTTAGCCACTTGCACTGACGCATTCGCCAGTTACTTCGTCCATGTACCACGTGACATTTTCTGCCCTGCCCGCGCTCCGGTGCTCACCGTTTCTCGCTACTTCGCTGCTAGAGCGCAGTTGTGTGTGCCGCTTCCTACTTCGCTTTTGTCGTCTGCAAGCGCTGCTTATCTCATAATATTTAGAAAGTGAACTACTAGAATTTAGTTAATAATTTTACTAGCCAACATGATTCTCCTGCTTTCTGGCGTTCGCCAGCACTGCCATTGCTATGCCGCAAATTGCCTCTCTTTATCTGAAAAATCCTATTTTTAAGAATTAATAACGGGCTCCCCTGAAACACGCGGCATTTAGTAATACCACTGACGTCTCCTCTGGTTACAGGTCCTGTATGATTCGTGAGTGTGCTTAACGGCTGACTGCTGCTTAGTGTAAGTTCTGAAAATGAAATACACTTCATCATGAAGCACATTTAGCTCCAATTTTCGGCAGGTCGAACATGAAACCAGAAATGAAGCCGAACTTATCCCAACACTTCCGAACATTTCTCTCTGAATGGTGTCCAGCAGGAAAAAATCTCAGCGCCGAGCGGGATCCGAACCATCGACTGCGTAAACAGATCAGCTTCGCTTCCCTATGCCTTACGACGTATTCCAATCGGCGATGCGGAGCAAGTTTTTTTACCCAGAGAAACCAAACAGAGTGTTTAGTACATATGGGATTTGGATTCAGATGGTCAGTTCTGATTGGACCGCGACTGTATCTAGCTCCTTAACGGATTCGGAGATATGCTCCGGATTGCCGATTGGAATGCGCCAAAGAGCACTCGGCTGTCACGCCAGCCTCACGAGCTATGTGCTGAAACTGATTATCTCTCGAGCTAGCACTTTAATTCCTCATCGCCTTCATCTTTCAGCCGTTAGTTTTGCGCTTTGAGACGCCAGCGCCAACAGCGCGTTGTTCAGCTGGAAGAGAAGCGGCTGATGGCGGCAGTTCTTCACATGTCCAATATTCTTGGACAGGTATTTTGAATTTTGGAAAATCGAATGGCGCCGTTATGGAAATATTGAAGATAATAGTCCATTCTTCTGATGTGTAGCAAAATTATACTTTTAAAGTTTTTCTATCGCTCGCACCGAGCAGTTAAGACTGCCGTAGAAAACCAATGGGGAACGCTTTTGACGACACCAAAAACGTTAATAGAAAATAAATGCAAGCCTGCCGATAGGAGATCTGTGGAGATATTGATTCTTATAGTTAAATCTTGCAATATATGAAAAAAAATGGCGTTCATAAACTTTTTCCTGTTCAAAAATGCTTCAGAATTTGTTCAGAATTGTTGGGTATGAACCTCGAAAGCAGCTGGGAAGGCTGCACGCTGAACAGGCAAAAAGTAGAAGGGGGAAGGCGGCGTTCCGTCCAGCAGCCAAAGAACCTGGTCAATACACGAGTGCGGGTACCACGTATGAGGCGTCCTAGAATGTGCTACGCCTCTCCTACAGTGCACAGCCGCGGTAGCTTTAAGGCTTTGGCGCTTATAGCTGCTGATCTCAAGTTCTCGGGACCGAACCCAGGCCACGGCGGCTCCATTTCGATGGAGGCAGTCTCAACGCACGTTAAAGAACACCAGGCGGTCTAAATTATTTCGGAACCCTCCACTACGGCGTCCCTCCTAGCCCATTAAAATACCACAAACTACTGCTTTTTGTTGCGATAGCCCGGATGATACTGATCATGGCGAACTGTGTGACTGAAAAACCACGTTGGATGCAGCGATTAGTTTCTAAGATTAAAACGACGAGTGGCGATCATGCACATTTATAACGTTAGTAAAAGATGGGAAGCAATAGACAGGTTCTGCTCCTGGCTCCTGCGGTCTACACACCAGTTGCTGACCGCAGCATGTGTTTTGATGAAAAAGCGAAAGATGCAGTTCGTGCTGTACAACTGAGAAGTAAGCTGTTCTCGCCCATGTTTTTCTGGATGTACGGTTGCGGGCATAAGTACACCAAGTACGGTATTTTGTTTTGAGTGCAATAATGCCTGTCCTTCCATAAACCAATAAATATTGTGTGTCAGCGAGAAACAGCACAAACGACCGCACTAGCAGTCTGAACATGTCATGCCTCCCAACAGGGCTAAACGGACAATATCATGCTCCGTTTAGTTCTATCCGCACCTGTACATAATCTGTTTAGGCGAGAAATACAGGATTAATTCCGCAAACTAAATCAAGACGTAGAAGCTGATGTACTTTGCAAGATTCTAACTTAAGTTGCATTGCCGCAAATGATTGTCTACAGAAACATGCACAGTGGCAGTTCGGTGATCTAAATGAAAATTTTCGATTATGTCCACACGCCTCTGGGCTCATTTCATTATTACGAACTTTTGTCAAACAGCAGAAACATGAAATAGAGCGTGATTCTATCACATGTAAGGAAATTACAAAACTTTTCATCAGTATTTCTCTTGTACAGCCCGCCACATTCGTTGTTATCAGTCTTTGGCATTAATCGCGCAGACTGACGCGCACATGAATGAAGGTTTAACAGCTTCCGAGTAGTATCAGTCAGCGAGCTAACCAAGCGGCTCCCGTAAACGCTGCCGAGAATCAACCAACACATGGGTTGATTACTGTGAGTTGTCTCACCGCAAAGGGCGAAGCGTAAAGCGCTTGCGTGTTCTATTGCTTTCGGTTTACCAGATAAAAAGAAACCAGACCACAACAGCAAGAAGGAAGGCAGGGATGTTAACCAGAAGGGTGTTCCGGTTGGTGAGGAGCTTTAGTTGAAACTATTTAGAGGCCCTGTGGTGGGACTTTTCACGTACCCTTAGTCACTAAAATTTATTTTGCGGTGATAGCCGTTATTGGCGAGGAGACCCAACGGACGCAAGTGTGTCCGCGTAATCAAATCCGGGACTTGAGAAGGGGAGGGACTTGAAGGGAGGACTTTGTCAGCGTGGTAGCGAGAATGTGAGGAGGGGGCCTCAAGAGGAAAAAGAAAACGTAAGCAGCAGAAGCTGCCGCGAAGATGGAGAAGAGGCATGGAGAAAAGACCAGGCAAGGTGACTCCATAGCGTGCATAATGAACAGGAAAGCAAGCAGTGCTCCTGCGGCTTTAGCTGCCGAGTGTGCCCGGTTCACCAGCTGGATCTGCTCGTACGTGTCAGAGCTGGACAGCATGGCCTCCCATTTGGCATGGGTAGGATCAGGGACTTTGGAGACCGCCAGATTGTGATGAAAGTCGCGCGTAGTACCGAAGCGACGATGGCGGCTGTGTACGAACGTCGCACACGTCTGGCTAAAGTATGACGTGACGGCTGCTTCTTAGATGAGGCGACACCGAGAGCCATGAACTCCGTAACTATACAACATCGCCTTCATGGCATAGAAGCGGCGCTGAGAAACAAGAAACGCAGCCAGGACACAAACGCAACGAAGCGACAGCACGATCGCCTTCGCAAAGAGCGGCAAAGAAAGCAGAATTCGACGAAGAACCCATACAGTGGCGTCTTCAGCATGGAGTGCAGCTGGACCATCACTGACTCCCTTGGACACCTGGTGAAGGAGGAAACTTTACCGCTGGAAGATGTTCCGCTTCATGTTGACGCCGATCACTTGGTGCCAGCCTTGGCGACGGCACGAAAGACAGGCGAAAAGAAACGGGTGCGTAAGAGTTTGTTTACTGACAACGCTTTGTGTCTATGCATGGCAACAAAATACGACGAAGTACGCATGCATTACTGCAGTGGGATAGTCTAGGCATGGCACGGACTAGACCGCAAATTATTTTTTTACGTTAGTAACTATGGGCATGTCGCATATTTTTATTGCACACGCAGATGATTCTTGAGGTATATAGCTGATTATTTCCGCAGTTAGGTATATCATCTGCTGACTTCTACTTGCTATGCCTTCGTAGCTCAGCGTCTGTTGCAACCGGCCGGAATGGCTTCCCGGAACCGAAACCAAGGCCTGGCCGTTCGTCAACGGAAATCGACTGCCGATGCGCCACAACAAAGAAGCGAGTAAAGAAGGCTATATGCCAAAACGAGCCTGAGATAGAGCGGCCCATGTTGCTCCATTGTTCGAAACTTCGTTTAACTGGAAGGAGTGCTTGCATAATGGTAGCCAGCTACAGCAAGTGACACGTTTCCCCGTCTTCGTTACTCGCGCGGCACACCGGCTGCTTCCGTTGTACTCGAAGCTCCATTTTTTTTCCCTCCGCCTCGTTTGTGCGTTTTCCTGCCGGGCGATATTCCGCATCCGCGCAGTAATTACCGATAACGATCTCTGCAATGGCTGGAAAAAACTCCTATGCTGCGAGCTCACCGAAGCGCGTCAACGGTCACACGAGCGACATGGGACGCAGTCCGGCGATCGGGCGGCGCTGTGTCCCTCTCTCGTCCAAGAGATGCCCCACACCTGCAGCACAGATCGCGCGTTCTCCCCAAGGCCGCGTCGTTTGTGGCCTCACGCGAGAAGAGCTTGCGCTTGCATACGCTACGCGAGTTACGACACGCCGAGCGAGCCGGCGAACAGCAACGCGCGACACCCGTTGACGTCTTCGTCGACGTCTACAACGGCAGTCTTTCGGTTTTCCACGCCGTGTTGCCCGGGGGCAGCCAGGCGACCACGCCGCCGCCCCAAGGAGAAGACCTTGGTGCATCCCGCCGCGCTGCGGAAACCGTTGCGTTGCGCACTGTTTCGTCAGAGCCGCGCCGCCGAGCCCCTTGGCGCGTATACGGGCAGCAGAGGCGCGGGACGCCAAGGGGGAGGCATGTCCCGAAAGGCACGACCGAATGGATCGCCCACAGACTGCCTTCGCGGCGGGGGAGAGGGCGCTAAACTGGAGCCCGTAAACGCCCAATGCCCGGAAAAACATGAGGGCGGGAAAAATACGCGGTGTTTTGCGCAACAGGCTTACGCGCCAACAAAACGTAAACATGACCATGGCCGAATCCTTCAGTTATTATTTGCGCCATCAGAAAGAATGCGTGGAACACGAAGCACGAACTGTGCGCACAAGCTGTGGGTGTGACTCTTTAAGCCGTTAGGCAAGTCCCGGAAGTTAAAAAAAAATTGGAAAATTGGTTTTTGAGGAAAGGAAATGGCGCAGTAATTGACTCACATCTAGGTGGGCACCCGAACCTAGCCGTAAGGGATGGGAGGACTCCGGAATAATTTCGACCACCTGGGGATCTTTAACGTGCGCTGACATAGCACAGCAGATGGGCGCCTTTTTGCCTTTCGCGTCCATCGAAATGCGGCCGCCGCGGCCGGGTTCTAACCCGGGAACTCCGGCTGAGTGGCCGAGCGCGTTAACCACTGAGCCACCGAGGCGAAATCTGGAATTTCGGCGAAAAGAGCGGAAATTTCGTTTTCATCAAATGAACTTCAAAACCATGTGTTAAAACCCTTCTATATTCGGCGGTTTCTTACTGCGTATAGAAAGGCTAACAAAAAAACAAACGGACGAAAATGTATACAAGGTTGAAAGTTTTTTGTTTTACGACTCATTTACACAATGAACTTCGTTCGGGGCAAATAGCATCGCCATTCACGCCGTCATTCCAGTAGTATGCCGTAATCAACAACTCTCACATTCACTGCTGACCAATGAAAATCTCTAGTCAGACCCTGCGCTGACCGTTTTCAAGCGCGGGCGGTAGCGATGCACCCGTCGTGGCCTCAGAAGAAGGCGAAACGTCGGCCAGTTTTTATTGGCAGCCAACGGACCACATATACCGATGGCTTAAAGTGGGAATAACCGCGTTAGCGATTTTTTTTTTTTCACTGTCTTTGAGATCTGTAGTTTTTTTTTTTTTTGTGGCTGCAAACTTTAAAAGCGCGCCATATTATCGCACGCATAATTGCTGGTGATTCCAAGTTTGCGTGAGGCGTGAGCGGTGCGCCTATTGCTATGACACGCGAGATGTGACGCAGAGTTCGCTTGGAAGCAGTGATCTTGTGGCGAAATATTTCTAGACATCCGATGAACGTAATAGTCAGGAACGTATAGAAGCCCGCTGTCGAGGAATCGTCGCAATGCTATTTGTAAGAAGCGCTCCAAACGAGGCATACTATTCTACCCAAGTGCGGCCTTCAGCATGCAGCAGCTTGAAAACTTCTTAACGGTTGGGAAAACGCGCTGGCGACGGCTAGAGTTTCTGCTTACAACTCTTTTTATTATTCGTACGAGCGGAGGCTTCTACAAAAAGTAGTACACTTCTCCTTCGGCGCGGCTGCTGCCCATCGATCACGTGCCCGAGTTCTGAAGGAACACAGTCGCTACACTCTAAGCAGTAAGGAGTAAAAAGGAATTTGTCCTCTAGCACACACCCTTTAAAAAGGGCGTGTGCAAGATGACAGCTTACTGTATTTTTACTCCATTGTCGGTCTATTCGAGTTTAGAGTGTGTGATTGCACATATCTTCAAGTGAGCAAACTATTTATGACGGACCGCAAGGTGAGGACGGCGAAGAAAGACACACGAGCTCTAACGAGGAACACGTGCAGAAGTTCTATGTACTAGAAATATAGCTGATTAACGTGACTGTTTAGGCTTCGTGGTATGACGTGACATGTCCTCGTCGCTGTTCGTCTTGTGGTGGGCTAAATATTTTCACGTCGTGTCGCAGGAACGAGCCCAAAGTGCTCTGTTATTCAAGTGAGTATGTGATGGCGATCACGAACTCAATGAGGGGCTAATTATGGCCGTCATTCTTCTCCAACGTTCGGCAAGACCGCAGAAAGACGGTGAAGTGAACAAAGCAAAAAACAGCATTCCGCTGATGTCGTACGTCAAAAACGTCTGGAAGTGGCGCGGAATGAGGCCCTTTATTTGAGGACGACTGCGGTCAATCTTGGCCGGGCACAAATTACTTGGGGGGGGGCTTGTTGACGCTCGGGGCTAAAAGAAGCGATGTGTTATCAGGTGTTCTGATAAACCACAACTTTTGGGAAGGTTGTCAGCTGACAACGTGCCTCCTGCGCCAGTTGGTCTGGGGTTAAATTGCCAGCAATTCCCACACGAAATAGACCTATCACGGACTGCGCGGTGATGTTTGCAGGATAGCCTGCCGAAAAATTTTCGGTGCTCGCTTTCACTGACTGCAGAGAAGAAAAATCTTAGATGGAGGGCTTCTGGTAGTGCCTTGTAGTACGTTTTGGCGACCACGCAATGTGCCTCACTTTGTAAAAACCCCTTGAGTGCTGCAACTACTCCATTAAAGTAAACGAAAAAATGTGCTCCGCCAAATTGGTCAGGAAATCGTGTGAGCTAGCAGATGCGCACCATACGTCTTAACCAATACGAATGGATCAAGTTCATGTAGTTTTCCACAACTGTCCGTCAGAGTATGCGAACCTTGCTCAGAGTGTGAAATATGCGACGAACATGCCGCAGAAAACGCATGGTACCCGAGCAAGGTCGCAATGATGCAGTTGCTGCTGCTGCTGCTGCTGCAAAAAAAAAAAAAAACAGACCTACAAACCCAGCGCTCCCCCAAACCCCGTAAATCTAGGCAAACGCTTCTAGTTTGCGCTGCTGCCACTGTGTACTGAATGGCACTGAACATCAGAAAATACCGCGGGAATTTGGAATGTTTCGAACGCCCCATTGATTTCCTATGCTCGTCAGAACTATTTCGTGGAAGCGCAGGAAACATTATGCCTATCAGATTCTGCAGCGCACAGGAAGAGTAGGCCATCAATACGTACATCTTCGCGCATCACGTCGCCGAACACTTTAGTTTTCTCTCAATCACAAATCAAAACATTCCTTTTGATTTACGCAGTGTTCGCCATTGGCGGCCGTCAGACGGCGTTAGTTTTGATGTCAAGTAATGTCTGGGAAATCTGGGCACGCCTCCACCTTCTTCACGCATGTGCACAAGGATAACGCTGCAACATATGGCGCGTTCTTGACAAAGCCTCACATTAATGGCCCAGACCTGTGGGGGAAGCGTTCTCACTGTACAGCGGGCGAACACAGAAATTTTAGCTTACGACAGACTAGGCCGCCACCAACGTTTCCCCAGAAGAAAGTCTCTCCCAACTGTCGCTTCACCAAAACAAAAAGACATATGATCGGCTTTGGCGACTGGGCCTGAGGCCACTAAACGTCAAAGACGGTCTTCTCACGTAAAATTTATTCCGAGATAGGAACAAGTAGGCACACACGAGAAACGTTGGGTTCAACTGGTGCAGAAATTCAGTCCCACCGCTTGCCGATAGATGGCACTGCATTCTGTCGACTAGGGCGGAAAACTCGCCCACCCGATGCAAAGGGAATAGTCACATCATCATCATCAGCAGCATCATCACCACCTATCTTGCTCTTTTTCGTCTGCTACCTGTCCCTACTCTTCCAAGATCACCTGGATGACATGGATAGCCTATTCTCCTACCTGCACGGCCGTCTGTACAGTGCGCGCTTACAAAGACAAAGGTGATCCTATTGTTATCCAAGTTAGTGAATCGTTGTCCCGGTGAGTTCTGCAGTGCTGGCGCAAAAGCGGATTGCAACGCGGACTGCAAGCCCCAGAATGCTCCTCTGCATGAAAAGGATACGAAGGATGCAACGCACGGGGTGCGCACAGGAAGGGCGCCTGAGAGGGCGTACAGTGTTACGCCGTGCTGACGGCGGTCGCCCCAGGGCGCGAGACAGGCTGCGCCCGCAAGACGGCGTGTCTCCACGCACGGCTGCGGCCGTGACCTCGGGCGTTGGCCGAGGGGCGAGCCCTCGGCCGCCAAGGACACGGCGCTTCCGACACGCCCCCTTGCAACCACCCTTCGGCCGGCGGCCAGCAACTGCGCGATAGGGGCGCGCCGTTGCGCTGGCGGATCTGTTCGCTTCCTCGGCGTCCACACGTCGGCACCTTCTCGGGCTGGCGTGACATACGAACTCCCGGGAGAAACGCGCCTCTTGCGACACAACGACCGATGCAGACGGGCGTTCGGAAAGAGCGCAGCCGGGTACTGATCCGGGAGCGGTTCCTGTTATCCTTTCCTTTCTTCGTGTACAGTTCTTCATCGCAAAGAGAGGGCCTTTTGTCAGACCACGAGAAAGAAATGGCATTGCGCGCAAATCGCGGTCGATGGTGGCACGCCCCTTTTGTTGCAAATCGTGTATGTCATTACCTCAAATTACAGCTCTTACCGTCGTCCTTACGCAGCTATTTTTTGCGGGACTATTGTTGTTGCTTTTTCTTTCTCTCTATCTTGAGGGCCATGAAATGGAAGGGTGCTTGAGTTTGTTCATTCGCCTCGGCGTCTATGTGCGCAAGTCTGTTGTCGACATCGCAACTTTATTATTTCATTCGAAAGACGCGCTTGAGCATGCAGGTAAAACAAAAGCCAACTATAAATAACATAACTTTATCGAAACTGTGACCTTTTGAGCATAAGCAGTCTCTATACCGAAATATGCATACGTATAGAATCATTGCTATCGTGCATGTAAACAAGAACATTTCTTTATGTAGCATATGTGTGATAGTGGTCATCTGAGAATTATTACAGTATCTATAAATTTTTTTTTCAAATTTTCATTCAGTCTGTATCTTTTATCCAACACAAACGCTCTAGTGTGGCAGTCTGTTTTCTTTCTGACCATCAGTACACACAATTTCTACCATCGGAAAACATTATGCTTGCGCCTTGACAGCTTTAATTTGATAGTGAGTTAAATTCTGTGCCAGAACTTCTGCAATGTTCGCTGGCATGGCTCCGGAGAGAAAACTATATATTTACAGAAGTAAACCTCCAGCCTTTTCTAATTCATAACGAACTGTGGTGCTTCGCATTGTTTTAACCATGCAAAATTTGCTGGTTATACGCTTGCAGCTATAGAGAGAAAGAGCTAGCTTCACGCTGCATTAACCGGGCAAATGCAGAGTGAAACTAGCACTTGTTTTGCAGCATTTTCGCAAATGAAAGGTAGTAAGGCCTTAATGACATAAATGAACATACTAATCTACGCCGCAGCCCTATTTCTAACTTAGTAAATCATTACTGGTCGTTTCCGGACGTTCCCTTGCTCGAGTAAGTTTACTTCCTGTAATATATGAAATGTCTATATAATACAATACCCAAAGGCTTAGATTTCAAGGTTAAACAGGAAATCTTTATGTTGCACCGAAGTCATAGCTTGAAGTCTAGGTCTCCAAAATATCCTCCCTGGCTAGCTTTTTGCTTCTAGCAACCACTTCTTCTCATGAAAACGGAATAAAGTGGCTGTGGCGACATGCGTACCACGGACATCCACCTTAAACATGCACACGCCTGAACTTACTGAAAAGGGGAGGTATCCAAGGGCACCAGTTGCTGCTTGTCATTCTTCAATTCTCGTTCTATGAGCGTTTGCACTGATGTTTGGCGGTCTTCACCAAGGAAGCAGCAGGGGGAACACACTGACTTTGTAACCTTGTTCGCGTTTGTTTTCCCTTCCCAGAAAGTGTCTAAAAGGAGTAATATGTTCGATCTCCCACAGCAATCCCCCTTGCTCTTCACGTCGTGTTCAGGAGTTAAAGTGATTAATGTCCACACAAGCTCTTGCAAACGAGGCGAATAGGCGGCTGTAATAAAGTCGCTCTGGTCACATACGACGTGGTGTTCAGGCTTGTCACGAATGGGTTTCTTACTTTTCACGTTCACAGCACTTCTTTGCGTTCGACCTGTTTGCACAAGCTTGTTTAACCGGAGTCTAAATAAAAGTCAAAACCGCAGTGAATGCAGTAACGCACTTCCAAGACACGCTCCTTATCGCGTGCAGCTCTGAAAATCAGGTCAGTCCGATACGCTGGCGACTTGCATGCAATGGCAGTTGCAGATGGAGCCTGCAGTCTCCGTAGCGGCGTATCTTCCGCTGACGCTCGCACCACTTCCTCCTCCTGGACCAGGCTGCGGCCGGGTATACGCAGAACAGACACAAGAAGTTCAGCCGACCTTGCGTCGAGGGTAGGTCTCCACCGCTGACACTCTGCGCCACTGACGTTCGTGCTGTTCGAAGTCGTGTCTCGGGACGTTGTCCGGTCGCTGCGTCCACTTGTTTCGATTATAGCACTGATGTGCGTGGTTGGTGGCAGGTCCTCTCGACGAGGCAAGATCCGAGCGGCCTGCCCGCTCACCTTTCGTAGCTGCCACGGGAAGGCCTCGATGTCGCGCTGCGTACGATACTGCAGGAGCGCCGCGCGTCTACGCGGAGCGCGGGGCCCAGCACCCCGGGAGCAGCATCTTTCCCGCGCGGGCACCGCCGGGCTTCCCTGAGCGGCTTCTGCCGAGCGCTCACTCGGAGCTGGGCCCGCTGGCATGGGCTCCTATTTTCAGGTCCCGCTTCCTCGGTTTCAACAAACGGTTATTTCGGGAGCTCCTCCCCTTTGGCGTGTGCCTGCAGCGTGCACTCCACTCGGTTGGGCCCCGCTTGTTCACTGCGGGCGATCCCCGCGCGCAGTCTTGTATTCCCTGCAGCCGCAGGTCGCCAAACATGCGCCGCGTAGCTCGGCCGCTGCTCACCGGTAGCTGGTTTCAACCGTTATGCTGTTTCATGTAGAGCTGCGGTTCACAGCCCCCCTGGTGCATTACGTGAGGAGGAGAGTAAATCTGAGCTGGTTTCGGAAACCTTCTCCTCCTTTTAAATCATCATTACTGTAATAGAATTTTTAGCTGGGCTTGTTGGTTTGCATTCATGGCGGAGGAAAAAACGCATATGATGATGGGCACATAGAAAAATCAGCGCTTATCCTGCGTTGTTCTTTCCCTTATCTGTCGTCTCATGCGTTGGTTCCTCAATAGCGCAAAACCGAAAATCGTCTCGCCAGTTTTATGCAGTCGTATCACTTTAGCACCCACCAGCTCCTTTTATACCAATCCTCTCGAAAATCCGACTCCCAATGGTATTTTTTTTTTATCGTTTCCTGCTGATTGCTTTCAAATTCATTATTCCGTCACTGAGCCAATTACGGAGCTCCGCTACTATTGTAACGGGATAGTATTTCGCTTTAAAAATCGCACAGTTTCTGGTTCTCTGACAGAGAAATCTTGATTAGGCTAAGCAGTGTGCCTTTGCTAGGACAAGCTACGTAGCTATAACTCTGGCACTTGATATCACTTTTCGCGTGGGCCTCAGTCATATTTGTCGGCTGTCGATAAAAATGCAAGGGAAAAAGTTTGCGTAGCCCGTCGATGGCCTGTGTACGGCGGCCAACCAGGCCATTCATGGCCCGAGTTCGGCAAACCAGCTCGGCCCAAGGTTGGGGATTGACAATGGCCTTGCACGGGCCGACCATAGCTTGCCGACGCCAAGCCATGCTCAGCCTTACAATGGCCTTAGGATAAATGAAATTTTGTGCTACTAGTGAGTACAGTAGAATGACAGCTGTACAAAATACTTCAAAAATAATTGCAAAGCCTAATTTGCATTGTATGTAAATTAGACGTAAGAAAGAAAAGTCTGAAGCTGATTACAACGGAGTAGTGATTGGTCCAGTGCCACGTATTTCCGGGTGAAATCTGAATAGTAATAGTATAACGCTCACGAAGACCGATGTCTAACGGTAAGCAGATGCGACCCGCAGATCAAGCTATGGACCAGAACAAAAATAAATTTGGGTGCCACCTTTGTGAAAGCACTGTGGCGCCACCCGTTGGACGCAGAGTGAAGCACAACTGTCACGCGAGGCGACACCACACAGGGCACATACGGGAGCAGCGTCCAAACGGCAGTTTGTAAACGCGGCACGACGCCGTAATTAAAGGCATAATTTGCAATGATCAAGTTTATTATACCGGGACTTTCAACGAGGCCATTGTGTCCACTCACGATGGCTTTTGCTGAGGTAAAATGCCTGCGGTGAGTGCAAGAACTTCTCATGCGATTTTCTTCAACCAAGTGTTGCTAGAAGCCTGCGCAGCGATGAAGCACATTTCAATAATGCAGCGAGCATTGCTACGAACTGTTCATCTGCATGCCTGCCATTTGCGCGGTAATGCCTATATAGATAGCAGGCCCGATATGGCTTTATCAAGGCACTATCTCATACCCTGCGAGGCTGGGGCTTGTTGCAAGCCACTAATTGCGAACGTGCGCAGTCGCAATGTTACGAAATCCTGGGTATACGATAATTCGAGGAACCCTGACAAGGCGTCACCCATTTATATAGCACTTGAGCACTCGAGCTACAAATGCAAGCAAGGCGAGTCCAACGACCAAAATGAGCTCATGGCGGCTCGCACTAGCCATCGCCTTATTTCAGCGTGTCCACAAGGTCGATGCAGCTTATGTGTAAACGCAGAAAATCGACGCTGTAGCGAGCTGCGGGCTGCACTTGTCCTTCTTGAGTAGCCGAGTAGCAGCATCTGCACAGGGTTTCACTTCGTCGGTGCTGTGGTGACTACGGTGGGTATACGGGCCATCAACCACCATGGGTTCTTGCTTCGCGCGAGCCGAATGTCCCGACCAGCCGTCACCACATGCACGTACAGTGGAGCACCGCTGCAACGCACGCAATCTCCACAGGGAGGAGAGCGGCAGAGCGGCTCGCAGCTAGGAAACAGGATTCCCAGTCCACAAAGGAGACGCTTATTCATGCTGTCCTCCAGCGACACACACACACACTCAGTCACCCCGTCCCGAATGCTCCGAGATGACCTGCATGTTCCCACAACACGGTCACTGAATGCTAAACGCATTGCGATGGCCACGCAGTTAGATCGACCGTTTCAAACACAGTACTTACTCGTGCTTTCGGACTTGCCTCGTAATTCGTTCTGTACACCGCAGCAATCTATATTTGACTTAAGTCATCATTCTTAACGCCTGACGGGAAACGATGCAGGTTAAACACTTCGCAGCGGCAGTAGCGGCAGAACTCTGCACACACGTCGTGCACATCGCATGCACAGCGCTCCATAACCCAGCTGCTTCTTTTTCCTCTGGCTGTTACTGCACCTAGATAACGCAGTGGTGACCAGATGACTTGCTGCACTTGCACGAGGATGACAGGGACAGGTTTAAGCACTTTCAGAGGTTACAAGGCCTGCTGGTTATGCGTGACGGAAAGGCACTTCGTAGCGTTTTGGCAGCCAGGCGAAAGATTGCGTCTTATGCTGGGTTTGAGAGTACACATGAACCGGACCCGGTGCGGGAGTATGGTATTCTGGTCTATACAGATGCTATACAAATCAGAGACCATACAACACCAACATGCCGAGCACACATCCAGAGAGCGAAAAATTTTCACAAGCTTATGTACTTCAAATATGACTCTCCTGGTGGAGCTTGTGGCTATTGCGTGTTAAGCAATATTATTTCGTTCAGTTGTGATTCTGTGATGGCACAAATGGGAAGTGAAAATGAGCGGACCACGTTGCCGATATCTTCTATAAGAAAAACTTTATAGTTCACTGTGCCATCTTTGTCGCGGACATTATGCAAACGCAATAAGACTTCATTTTCTCAGGCACACGGCCGTGTGGTATGCACGTGTCATGAAGGTGATATTTTCTTATATTAGGAAAACGTTCTGCCGGCTGTTACACGTACGATCAAGATATAACGCGTAGCGCTTAGACCAGTGACTTCGCCCTAATTACGCACAACTGTCTCAGATTATATAACCATCGTGATTGGTGGCCAGCGGCGGCCCGGTGTCTGCCGTTGTTTGGTTGCCTACGCGTCGGCGGCCAACTATTGCCAGGCATTTACCCGTGGTCGGTTGTTCGCCTTTTGCCAACCACTGGCCGACACAGCCGTTGGCCGACACTGGCCCGAGTTTAGTCGGCCGAGCACATCGGCTACAAACTCAAGACCGGCGACTTACTAACCATTGGCCATTGGCGAATTTTTCTTGGGACATGAGAGCCCCCTTTGCGACCGGAAATAATTGCGAGATCACTTCTAATTATCGGGTGCAGCGCGGGTTTTTAGCGGGTTTAGCTGACTTCAATGCAGGGAAAAACAAAAAAAACATTCCTTTTTATTTTCTGTAAATGATGCATTACTTTTTGTGGATGAACTCGTTTATCCTTGAGACGAACTGTTCGGCGCGACAACTTGACGTGGAAAACTTGCATGGACGCAACCACACATTGCGTATTTTACTGCGTTAGCATTATAGTCAGATTTTCCCCAAAATCCGGGGTGTGGGCGTGTCTGTGTGTGTGTTGTGTATGAAGCACTCGCCTTCCTCTCCACTCACCTTCATCTTCCCCCATCTTCACCCATCTTCATCCTGTAGAAGGCCTTGACATACCCACTTCTGCCATCCAGAGGACTCCGCCCACCAGAAGCCTACCCACGCAGGAACGGAACGAAAAAGCGACAGCGAAATAAAATTCCGAGACGCTATAGAAGGCGATCATTGTGACAACGAGAATTAAAAGTAAAACAAATACTGTTATAAAGCAGATTTTTCGCATCACATCGTATGATCGCCCGTCATTTTTTTTCTTTGAGCACAGTTTACAATTTTTCCAGGTGAGTTTTTTTGCTGGCTTCATCTTTGTGGTCGTGAATCACGTCTGTCCACATGTACCAGAGTACTCGACATGAGTACTGGCTGAGTAGACATGGGTACTGATATGACATGAGTACTGGCATGGGTGCTGACATGAGTACTGATGAGGACTGACCATGAGTACTCAATCTCATGTGCCCAAGCAGCGCGAAACGCGCCGTTTACGTCGCACATACTGACATGTTTATTGATAAAGATGTCCGCTGATAAAGGTGGGGCTCATGTAAGATCGCGAGCAAGACATATCAACTCGTTTGCTTATAGCGAGAGATTATAGAACAGCCTGTAGAAATGGAGCTTCGTGGATCAGGAAACAAACTTATAAGTGCGGGGCATTCTTTAGCTACTCTCGCGAAAAGGCAGGTGGCGTTCACTCGTCATCTGATGAGTGGAAAGGACAGAAGGAGGACGAAGACAAGTTTTAAAAGAGGTGTGCATGAACCGCAGCACTGAAAGGCATAGAGCCAGTTGCAGGTGTGAGGTAGCAACATTCGAGGGGAAAAATAAGTTTTGCGTGGAGCAGTGGCAGTTGTAGAGAATCTCTAGGAGAAGCCTTCCTACTTGCAGTAGACGCTAGGACTTCTACCTCGTGCACTTGCAGAGGGTATGGTATATTCACTGGTGGAAGGGAGCGGGATGAGCGTAAAAAGAGCGCTGACTGTTTATTCAGCTCTCTCGATACCAAGAAGTTGTTTGAATGTATTGTATGCCCACCTCCGAATGCCTGAATGGAATATATATTTACCTCCGAAGGTCGCTTACGTCATCTGCAGCGCCGCTCTCGTAACGAGCGCCCACATTTTATCCTCTGAGCATGGTCAGCCTTCTTTTTTTTTTGCACGCGCTTTATGGCGTCATGGAACTCGTATACCACCCCGCAATTCTCACGGCCAGCCTCGTATACACACGGTGTAAGAAGGAGATGCTTCTAAAAAGAGGCGTGTTTACTCTGTGTGCAGCAGATGCGTCTCCCACCGCCGTCTGTGGGCGAGACGATGCCGCGTCTCCCTGCCGCGCGGGGGCTGCCTTGTCGAGGCGCTGGCACAGTGCCTCTGCGGTTTTTTTCCATATTGCTTGTTTTCTCCATTTCCCGGCGCTTTCGTTCCGCAGGCTCATATCCGCTGCACCGCTTTACTTGGGTTCGTGGTTAATCTTGGAAGGAACACGGATTGTTCGAGCAACAAGACGCGTTAGCGCTTGCCGCTATGACTGGCCGGCACGAGTGAGCCACGTTTACGCCAGAGCTCTGAATCCTGTAAGCATGACGCTAACATTTCAGGTTTGTACTTGAACAGAGACGCATGACGAAACCACCTCATTACTTTTCTTTTATTTTTTTGCATACGAAAAGAAAGGATGATATTTCTTAACACATTCGCGACTTTGCGTAATATTCTGAGTGTGACGTAACAGAAGGTGTCGTGCAAACAACGCTGTCGTGTTTCAACACTCGGGCGTACAACGAGCGAGTGATTTCATGCTGTTCGCACTCTTGGTGTATTTTGCTCGATTTTTCTTTCTTCATGCAGCAACTACACGTTACAAGGGGTAATCTTGTATTCGAGTCAGAATTAGCTGAGATCTTTTGGTTCACAGCGGCCCCAATTTAAATCATCGCTCCATTTCTTCCTCTGTCATTTGTTTACACATTTAGCCCCATAGGGTACTGCTTATAAAGTAAAAAGGGTCGGCGCAGCTTGTCGTAGTCGAAAACTCCCGATTCGCTTGATGACCAAATAGAGAATTGACCAGGTTTGTCAGAGCCGCAAGGATGACGTGGCCGGGGAAGTGTGTCATTAGCGGACACGCAATCCAGGATGAGCCTGGCAGAGGGCACACTTGTAAATGGGAGTCGAGGATGCGGTACAACTTTCCCATTCCCTTGTTGGCTCCCAAAGAGCGCCCAAACAGGTCGGCCGCCCCGGGCGAAGAGCTTGGGCGATCTTTCCGATTGCTTTCACGCGCATAGTTTCAAGACGAGTCATTGACTAAGAGATATGCTTTGGATGCCGAGATTCTGGCGGGCGCTGTTAACGTCGTGTTGAAAAGAGTTCTATCAGAAAATCCGAATGCGCGTTCGATCTCAGGCTGGCATGCGCAAGTATACATAAACACAGCAGGGAAGTCAGCAGCGCCAAACGTTGTCATTCAGCGCGTAGCTAGTACTGAGCAAGACCGCGGCCCTAACTGCGAGTGAGAAGGCAGGGGAAATAAAACTCGCTTGGTGCTACACTATCGTGCATACGCCGAGCGAGAGCCATCCTGCCCTGCCTCGCTGACGAGACCACCGGCGGGTGCGAACATGCGCCGGTGAACGGCCGGGGCGCTCCACCGCACAGCTCCAAATCAAAATGTGCCGCAGACAGACGGCGCCTCTCGCTAGAGACAGTTTCATCGGCGGGTGAAATGCGGCTAGTCCCGTGATGGGGTTTGCGCAACGGTCACCCGAGTGAGCGGGCGGCGGCCCCGCTGGGGCTCGAGGCTTGTGACGTGGCCAGATGTGTCTGTGTGTGCGTTCGTGTGGCGGCTGTAGCTTGTCTCCGTCGCCTCTGGTGGTGCCTCACCGTTCTTCGCCAAAACAAACAGCCGAGTGCCGCCTGACAGAGTCAGCGAAGTTGAATTCGATTCTACTCGGCCTCCACCGCGGTCTTGCTTCACCGCGGCACGAAAGACAAGAAGGACATAATCCTCTAGCAACGTTTTCAGATAGCGCAATCTCCTCGGGTGCTTGTACTGCTGTTCTTGTCGGCTCGGTCCTGTCTCGTCTGCGGCAAACCTCAAAACCGGAGTGACGTTGGGCGCACATTGCTCTTATTCGCTTAGGGCCATTCTACAATTCTGTATTGTCTATTTCTTCGCGTTCTCTGGGTTAGCTCTATAAGAATTTATCTGAGCCAGAACAATAAATGACACTCCGCTGTGGCGTCACTAGGGTCAGCTGCATCCGGTGCGGCGGCTACCGCTTCACCTCTTTTCTCTCTACTTCTTTGTCGCCGTGCTCCGCATGAGAGCTAAGCTCGCTACGTATGCAGATAATTCAGTAAAGAGCCGCATGAAAAATCCACTCATGAACATATTTCCATCTTCATATATGAAGAAGCAGAAAAGAAAAGGCATGATGTGTGAAATTTGCTCTGTATACAACGGAGCACTAATGAAGAGAGAGCACAATAACGTTTTGTGACATAGATGAATGGGGCAATTTACAGTATGAAAATTAGCGCAGCCAAGAATAGTTAAATAAATGCTCAAGATTGGCAAATGCTGTTTCAGCGTTTGAAAGTTGAGAACCAATTGATTATTAATATTTAAGAAGAGTTAAAACTGCACCGACCAAGGATTATAAAAAATACTTTTAAGCGAATTGATATCCGATGCAATAATTCCAAACAAAGCAATATCCAATTGATGCCAGTACTGTGCGGGCATGCGAAAACGCGTGCATTGATTGCGCAGGGATGGAAAGATGACTAGAATGGCGAAAGGCGCAAGGCCCAGTCAGATATACAGTTCCTACAACAACTGAACTGATATGAGTTGAAATGACCAAGAATAAATAAGCACCCAACAAGCACCCAATTAAGAAAATTTCCACAGATACCGGGAAGCAGCTAAAGTGCATATGCAAGAATGACAAGGTGCCAATATTTAAAAGGCGAAAGAAACACTTCCAGAACGTCCCATCATACAACTTTTGAAAATGGGAAAAACAGCCCAACCACAGATCTAGAAAGAAGTGGATGACAGAACGCGCTGAATTTGCCCAAATTTCTGCCTTAACACTTGACATAACCATATACTAGGTGGGTTCAGTAAGTTTTCCACCCCAGTATGTTTAACCAGTAATGGGGGACTAAGCTACTCGATGCAGATTGGGAGAAGTTCGGCCATGAACATACCGTAGCAGTTTAGTCCGATTAAATCACTCCGAGTGACGAGATGTCAAGTGAGGTTAGATATTGGCTAGAAAGAAAGAAGGATTTCGAACTTTGTTGCGCGAATAGATTCATTACAAAGGATAAAAGAAGCCTACACAAATTCATGAAAGGATGATTGCTCGACATTGTCAGGATTCATCTTCAGATCACCAATTAATGCTTTGGGTTACAAATACAAATACCTAATTATTTCAGCATCTAGGACGTTAGGGGTGCACCCAAAAAGCGTATGGCTGGTGTGACAAAGGGGTGCTCCCCTACATACTGAAAAAGTGGCAGCAACAGAGCACGGACAGTTCAACAGTAAGAAAACTATCGTGCGTAAATAAACATTCCCTTGAAAGAATTCAGTAAGTGATAACGGTAAAAATAAAATTAAATAAATTCACAAACACTGAAAGTGCGGAGCAGATAACAATAATAAATATTAATAATAATAAAAACCTGCGGAGAAAGTGCGCAGCTGGCGAAACTGCATAATCATGCCCTAGGACTTACTGTGAGAATTGAGAAGGTTAGGGATCGTGACAGCCGTAATTCGCGCGAAAAGATGGCACACACCAGAAGTCGTTGTTACGTGTTCGGTAATAATTACGTTTGGGCTGTAAGTTAGGTAGATCATAAAAGAAAGGGTCGATATTTTTTCGTTTTCTTTCATAAAATTCATTTGGCATAAAGTATAAATGTCATTAACTGATGTTATTTTCAGTGATGGGAAAATGGGTTGAGTATGAGCCTTAAAGGAGACATTTGCAACCATACGAAGGGCCTTTTTCTGTATTTTCTGCAACCTATATGTGTTTTGCCATGTTGTCGCGCTCCACACGACGTGACAATAGGAAAGATTTGGTAGAAATAGTGCACTATAAACTAAACGTTTGACACTAAGCGGCAGTAAAAACCAAACTTTTCATAAAATGCCTGTGCATCTAGCAAGTTCTTTGGCGATTATCAATATGTAAATCTCATGGCAGATAACACTGCAATATCACACCTAGGCACTTTGCTGAGGAAGATATTTCAATGCACTGGGAACCAATCTTAAGTGTAGGTAAAGGCTCTAATGGCTTGGTTTTTGGCCTAAAAGTACTGCTTTAGACTGCTTTAAGTTGCGTTAAATTTCAAAGTAGATTCTGTACTCCATGGGACCAATTTGCGCAAAGTTTCATTAGCTTATAATGCCAATTTGGTTTCTGTTTCAGCCGTAAAAAATACTCTCACCACATCTGCATGCATGACACATTAAATTCGGTTCGGATCAAGATGACCACCGTAATGTGGTGACCATGATTTTGGAAGATCAGCAGCGTTATGGCACAAAGACAAGGCATTTCAGAAGGCATGGTTGCCATTATCATTCACGATGTTTTGGTGGTGTCAAAGGTCAGTTTCTGGCGGGTGCCACGAATGTCGAAGCTTGAGCAAAGAGCATGTCGCCAGCAATATAGCCAACGTAATTTAGACATGCTAACTAAAATCCAGAAGTCTTCTCGGGTGATGAAACAAGGGTCCACCTCCGCGATCTGGAGTCCCAAAAAGAGCTAATGTAATAGAGCCACGAGAGTCACAAACTCCAAAGAAATTTCGTGTGCAAAGGTCTGCTAGGAATATTGTTACGAGGAAATACTATTTACATTTATTTAAAAGCGGTAGGGGTCTAGACTGAATAGTTCCTAGCAGGGTGCACCAACGTGAACAGGGAGACCCATCAACCTCTTCTTCTTCGTCCGCCCCTTTCACGCGGGAGGCCACTGTGTCTTCCACTTCACTTCGTCGTAGCATGACCCCCGGCGGCACGAGCGCCGTCCCGGCGCTAGGCCAGTGTTAGAGGAGCGGCGCGGTAGGGCTTGAGGCGCATAACGTGAACAATATCGGTGGGTGGTCTACATGATGAGGATGCAGGTTTATGAGGAGCAACTTCATACGTGACGTCGGTGACCTGACGCACAACACGATAAGGACCATGGTAAGGGGATGAAAGTTTCTCAGAGAGACCGACGCGGCGGGAAGGGGACCACAGAAGAACGAGCGACCCCGGTTCGTAGGTGTCATGGCGATGGCGATTATCGTACAGAGACTTCTGTGCTTGCTGGGACGCTTGGAGCCGAGAACGGGCGATTTGGCGAGCGCCTGCAGCTTGACCAATAGCGCCACGGGCGTAGGCGGTGACTGGACGGTCAGCGGATGGGACGAGTGTATCCAAAGGCAGGACGGCGTGTCTCCCGTATAAGAGCTAGAACGGAGAGTAACTAGTTGTGTCATGCCAGGAGGTGTTGTAAGCGAACGGCACATAGGGCAAGGCGAGATCCCAGTCTTTGTGATCGAGGGAGACGTACAGTCTTTGTCAAAAGTAACCAGGCTGCATGGTTTGCTTCTAGCTCGTACAGTGGAGCCCTTACAGCTTCCCTGAAGCTGAAATGGTCGTTAAAGGTAAGGACTTGGGGTCTTCTTACCTTCCAACACCTTTTGATCTTTAGAAAAGCCACAAGGGCTCCACTACACTATCTAGAAAGAAACCATGCAGCCTGGTTACTTTCGACAAAGACGGTACATAGACAACATGTCTGTTAATGTTCGGTGCAAACGCTCGGTTAGCCCGTTGGTATGCGGATGGTATGCTGTGGCAATCTTATGCTTGGTAGAACATGAACGCAGGATGTCGTCAACAACTGTGGACAGGAAATAGCGTCCGCGGTCTGTGAGTAATTGACGAGGGGCACCATCGAAGGGATCGAAGAATGTATCGAAGCATGCATTCGTGCATCGAAGAATGCATCGACGAACACGACGTTGTTGCCTTCCAAAATGAGGCAGGCATCTCCGTCGCAGGGTTCTTAAAACTACTTGAAGTGTATTTAAATTCGACATTTGCTATCTGGGATGGTAATCTTTACCTGCAGAAAAAAAGAGTCTGCATTGGTTCATGCATAGCGCCCGTGCTTAGTGATCTGTTGCTCGCACAAAAGGACAGACGGCTCCAACGACAATTAGAAGAGTCAAAAGCTTTGCGCTGTTTTCGGTTTGTTGACGATTTCTTTGTTCTGTTAGACACCGATGTCCATAATTTTGAACCAGTCAAGCAAGAGATTCAAGATATTTTTGCGCAGTTCCTTCATCCACTCACATTGACTTTTGAAGTTCCCGAAAATAACACGATTAAATTCCTTGACCTTAGACTCAGCTTTACGCACATCATACCTGCTGGTCGTATGAACCGCGAAGCGACAAGCCTCTACTTCCATCCGCATCGTCGCATTCCAAGCTAGTTAAACGCGCTGTGGCTAAGTCATGCTATAACAACGCTCTAAATAAATCAAGCAATCACTCTCAACAAGATAGTTTCAACCACCAAACTGATCGCCTTGTGAAGGCAGGATATCACAAGGATCTGCTCGTGTCCGTATCTGAATCGATGCTTGCAAGTTTAAGCAAAAATAAAAAAAAGAACTGACAGAGTCCGCCAAGGTAAAAGAAAAGACAACAGCTGTTCCTTACATTCATAAGTTTTCGCATAAACTAAAGAAGATAGGCAACCGAGCTCACGTAAGAGTTGTTTTTTCGGCTCTCGAAAAGCTTGGAAAACTGTGCAAAAGGGTAAATGACGAATTCGCACCACAAAAGTGCTCCATAAAGCATGAAAATCAGTTCGTTGCATGCCAAGAAGGTGTCATTTACTCCATTCCCCTTTCGTGCGGAAAACAGTACGTTGGCTAGACGGGCAGATGCCTGAACGAGCGCCTGAGAGAACATAATAACAATGTTCATAATACTTTTGTTAAAGGGTATTTTGGCATCCACTGCCGAGATTGTGAAAGCAAAACTTGCCAGCCATGCTTCCAACAAACAAAAGTGTTGAGTAGACACCCCAATACGCGGACTCGAGAAATTATTGAAGCCGCTGAAATCGCCTGGCTAAAGGACACATGTTTCAGTAGTCCCTCCTTATCATTGTCAACAAAAGAATTAGAATTTCTATCTGCAGGGAAGTAATGCTGCTGTATCAATTTGGTTTTTGTGTGCATGGACAAGTGTGTATCACCCCTATATTTTCTTTTTGTTGTTTGGAGCCTGATCTATTTATTTCCACGTTCCGAGCAATAAACCTTCAGTTGCAAGTCAGCGTCTGTCTGTGTGTATCTTCCTTTAGTCCTTGTATATTTCGCGCTGTTCTTCTTGAACCTGGGTTGTAGTCGACTGCGCGGTGACGGCCGTCGTAAGCGGACTTCTGGGAAGCTTGAGAGGCATGGGGCCGACTACGGGCTATTTGGCGCGCCAGCGTGGCCTGGGTGATGGCGTCTTGTGCATCAGCACTCATGGGGACTGGAGAAGGCGGCATGAATGTGCCCAAAGGCAAGGTAGGGTGCCTATCAAAGAAAAGGTAGAAAGGGGAATAGCCTGTTGTGTCTTGCCGTGAAGAGCTATATGCGAAGGTCACACAAGGCAAGGCGACGTCACAATCTCGGTGGTCTGGGGAGACGTACATTGCTAACATGTCGGTGAGCGTGCGGATGAGCCTTTCCGTAAGCCCGTTGGGCTGTGGATGGTATGCTGTCGCGAGCTGGTGCTGTGTGGCACACGAACTAAGAATGTCATTAACTACCCTGGACAGAAAATAACGACAGCGGTCGGTGAGTAGTTGACGAGAGGCGCCATGGTGAAAAATGACGTTGCGTGAAAGAAAATCGGCGGCATCGGTATTACAGCTGGTAGGCAAAGCACACGTGATGGCGTACCGAGTAGTATAATCAGTTGCGAAAGCGATCCACTTATTCCCGGAGAGGGACGTGTGAAAAGGGCCAAGAAGGTCGAGGCTAACACGGTGAAGAGGTTTCGGAGGTACGTCGATAGGTTGTAGAAGACCGGCAGGCAATGTGGAGGGCCTTTTTCGACGTTGACACAGGTCGCAATCGGCAACGTAGCGCTTGACGAAACGATACAGACCAGGCCAAAAGAAGCGCTGCCGGACTCGAGCGTACGTGCGGGACACGCCAGGGTGGCCGGCTGTCGGCAGATCGTGCAATTCTTCAAGGACAGAAGAGCGTAGACGTTGGGGTATCATGAGCAGGAGCGGAGGGCCGTCGGAGCGTAGGTTTCGGCGATACAAAATGCCGTTCTGGAGCACATAAAGTTCCATAGACGGAGCTCGGTTTGCAGAGCTGAGGCCATCAAAGATTGGTCGTAAGGATGAGTCATGGCGCTGTTCGTTGGCGATATCGGTGAGATCAGAGACCGCTAAGAGACAAGGCAGGGTCTCAGCTTCTTTTAGGTCAGGTAGCTCCAGAGGGTATCAGGATAAACAGTCAGCGTCCTCGTGGTGACGCCCCGACTTGTACACGACGTAGTATAAATGTTCTTGTAGGCGCAGTGCCCAACGACCAAGGCGACCGGTGGTATCTTTTAGTGAAGACAGCCAACAGAGAGCGTGGTGATCAGTGACAACTGCGAATGAACGGCCGAACAGGTAGGGTCTGAATTTAGCTACTGCACAGACAAGGGTGAGACACTCGCGCTCAGTAATGGAGTAATTTCGCCCTGCAGTGGAAAGTAGGCGGCTGGCATAAGCGATAACTCGATCTTGACCTTGTTGACGTTTGGTTATCACGGCTTCGATCCCACATTCGGAGGCGCCGGTGCGAAGTTCTGTGGGAGCCTACTGGGCAAAATGGGCCCAAATGGGCGTAGTGATCAGCATGTGGACGAGGGAGCAAAATGCGAAACGGGGGAAGGGAGCAAAATGCTCCCTTTATCTTGGGCAGGGCCCCAGATAAAGGGAGCGTCGTTCTTAAGAAGGTCGGTGCGCGAACGAGCGATGCCGGCGAAATCTTTCATGAAACGGCGAAAAAAAAAATTCAGGGGGCACTTTAAGTGCGTAGAGGCGGAAGCGTTTTCCGCACTACTTTGACTGCCTGTGTTGCACTGGTGACAGCACACATAATTAATGACTAATTACTAAGTAATGGCAAATTACTAATTAATGGCTAAATACTGATTAATGACTAAATAATAATTAACTGCTCATTATCGACGCTTAAGCTTCGCCTTTAGGAGTGGAACGCGACAGCATGTTGAAGCGCTGCCAGGGAGTCCGCGGAACGCCACCACCCGTTCAGTGCGATGCCTTGCCCTTTGAACGCAACGCTTTTTGAGGAAAGGAAATGGCGCAGTAATTCTCTGTCGTCTCGGTGGACACCTCAACCGCACCGTACAGGAAGAGAGGAAGTCGGAGTGAAGGAAGAAAGAGAAAGAGGGGCCGTAATGAAGAAAATGAGAATTGTATTTGAGGAAAGGAAATTACGCAGTAACTGTCTCACATATCTCGGTGGACACCCGTCAAAAGCGTGACACCTCTGCAGTTAAATCGCAGCTCTGATCCTGGTCACGGCACCAGTTAAAAAGGTCGGAATGGCCGGTTGGTCTGATCGTATGCTGGACACTTCACGTCTTCGTACGCTCGTCTGGCGACACGTTGCCGGTTGGGGCAGCCACTCCAAACTTCTTGACCTAAAAAACTGATTTATTGAAGACTGGAGCAAAATACAAGGACTTAGAGAAAAAGGCTGTTTAAAGAAAGGCTGTCAAAAAAGGCTGTTTAAAAGAAGGGCTGTAGAAAAGCGGCCGAGACTGAGACTCGGCGCGCTTCTTGCTCTTTGTTGCAGCGGGTTTTAACACCTTCCATAATTGGGCGGAGCTTTATTAAATCCGCTCTCGCACAATTTCAACCAATACTGCTGCGATGGCGTCGTAGATACAAGTGGGCGGAGCCCAGTGCTCGCCAGAGCCCGACTCTAGAGGCGCCAGTAACGTCCACTGCTTAGCTAGACAGTCGGGAGTTTAAGAAGTCGCCGACCTTACTGACCCCCAGCCACTTGACAGCTAATCTCTTTTCAATGGGGCAGGGTCGTCGGCCCCCTGCGGTCCCGACAGGGCTGTTCGCGGTCTTACTCCCCGTTTCCCGCGGCTTGGACACCGTCCGAAGCGTTAGAAGCGCGCGACGCACTGTCGCCATTCCTAACCGCTCCAGACGGACACGGTAGTGGGAAATTAGCTACTGACGCCATAGGCGTCTAGCTTAACATCTGCTGACAAGCTTCTGCTGACAGTCTTCTGTCTCAACAATGAGGTATTAAAGGCTTTCGCTTTAATACGAGCACAAGGCGACAGAGCTGCGCACATCTTTCGACGACCTTGGAAGAGGAAAGAGTATGACGGCTTGAATTTTGACTGGATCTGGGCGTACACCAGAAGCCTCAACGAGGTGTCCGAGCATAATGAGTTGGCGGCGACCGAACTTGCATTTCGATGAGTTCGTCTAGAGTCCGGCGTTACGGAACACTGCCAGAATACTGGTGAGGCGTTCGAGGTGCGTGGCAAAAGCAGGCGAGAAAACCACAACATCCTCTAGGTAACAAAGACAAGTAGACCACTTAAAGCCACGAAGAAGGGAGTCCATCATTCGTTAGAATGTAGCCGGCGTGTTACCGAGTCCGAACTGTATGACTTTAAAGTAGTATAAGCCATCAGGAGTCACGAAGGCAGTCTTCTCGCGGTCCTTTTCATCAATGGCAATTTGCCAGTACCCCGACCGAGGATCAATTGAAGAGAAATATTTAGCGCCGTGGAGGCGATCTAATACATCATCAATCCTCGGGAGAGGGTCACTTCCTTTTTTGTGGTGTGGTTGAGGTGCCAGTAATCAACGTAGAAGCGCCAGATGCCGTCCTTTTTTACCAGGACGACGGGTGAAGCCTAAGAGCTTGACGAGATCTCGATGATGTCTTCTGCGAGCATCTTGTCCACCTCTTGACTTATGACGGTGGTGGAGAGGAGCAAAATCAATATTTTGCAGTAACTTATCTAACAGTTCTGGACAAAAGCATTTTTGAACGGGAACCAGTTTATAAACAGGCTTTTTATATATTGTAATATTTCACTATAACAATCAATATATCCGCAAATATCCCATCGGCAGGCTCCCATTTTTTGGTATTAACGTTTTTGCTATCGTCAAAAGTATTTCCCATTGGTTTTGTATGGCAGTCTTAACTGCTCGATTGGAGCGATGGAAACGCCGTAAAGGAGTGATTTTGGTACATGTCGGAAGAATGGACCATTCCCTTCAATATTTCCATAACAGTACCTTACAGTTTTTCAATATTCACATTTTTTTCTGAGAACGTTGAACATGTGCAGTAAATAAATCAGGGTTCAGGGAACAAGCATCCGTTAATGGCATCCCAGTTGAAATCAAGAAATGCGCATGTAATGTAAAGGAAAGATAACCATCATTCGTTAAAAGGCGACGACTAGACTCAGAGAGAAACCACGAATAACACGGTATGGCAGGCCTCAGATAAGACTAGGAGGTGTCCTGTGCCAGCCGCAGCTGGCACAGGATAGGGTTAATTGGAGATATAGAAAATACCTTTGCCCTACAGTGGACATAGACCATGATAAAAAACAGAACTCAAGAGGTTCTTTCTCAAAAAAAAAAAAAGATTCGGTGGAGGCACTTAACACTGCTTACGTGTGGGAATCTGAAAGCATTATACTGTCCCTGGGTGCATTGACACCCATCCTCACAGACTCCACCCACACACACACGCGCGTATATGACACCACCCGGAACGCTGTACGACGAACGGTTGCCTCACAAACTTGATACGGAAATTGGTTTTTGAGGAAAAGTAATAGCGCAGGAACTGTTTCACATCTCGGTGGACACCTCAACCGCGTCTTAGGGGAAGAGGTAAAGAGTCTGGGAAGGCATACAATTGCAGGTGCATATGTCGTCGGTTCGAATCCCTGCCGCAAGCTAGCATCCAACTTGACTAGCACCTGTGAGCTACATGCAAAGAGAAATCGTATGACACCACTCGGAAAGATGTACTGCAAACGGTTCCATCACAATTTCGGCACAAATTTTGTCGGGAAAACTGGTGCCACATTGAGGTCGGCCAGTGGGGAGCACATATCGACGAACGACATGTATATGATTGTCCGGAGGCGATGCTCGGCTTGCTGTGCGCGTCATACGGTAGCTTGATGACGTCACACTATTTTTCTTGCAAGTGTTGGGATTTTCTGTACCATCTGCGAGTACGCATACACACACGCCGCCGGATTTTCTCGTAATGGGACTAGTAATGGTTTCACATAAAAAAAAAAGATCAGCATAGGCTCTGCAGGAGCGTTAAATGTATGCGGTTAACTGTACAGTCAGGGACAAAAGTCTCTGGACCACGTGTTCCAGAAAAGAAGCCGATACGTACCTCTACTACTAGCCAGCGGCTGGAGACCACACTTGTGGAGGTGAAAGTAAAACTTTCGTTCTGTCACGCCCACAAGTGTGGTCTCGAGGCGGCGGTTTAATAATGTAGTTATGGACTTCGTTTACGGGAGGCGCAGTCTAGAGACTTTTGTCCCAGACTGCCCCTGTGTCTGCCTTTTCTACACTTCTAAGCACTGCAACACAGATGTTAACTAGGGACATTCAAATAAACCTAACTGCAAGCACTTCATAGCTCAGCCGTGCTGCACTAATATATCACCAGTGATGGATCGAAGATGCACAGGTGTATAAATGAGAGAACGAAAACCATCATCCATTGATATGGTTTATTAACAACAAAAATTGTAATACATCACTGAAACCCAGTAGTGAACACAATTTACGCAGCTCATTTAGCTACTATCACAGGTAAACCACAACGTCAGAATGTTAAAGAAATCCAGTGACTAGCATAAAAGCACGCAACTGCGCAAAGCGCTTTTGTAACTAAAGTTACATATAGCCCCATTCGTGAGATTCAGTAAAACTTTGTTTTAAATGAAAAACTCATTAGAGTAAATGTTACGTTTTTCCAAGCGTATATGCGTGGGGAAATAATTCATCTATGAGCAACGTCATCCCCTTTCCTGCCTTGTGCAGAACAGGATGTTGACGTTGAGATGCAATCCCATGTGTGCGGGGGTATAGCACAGTACGGTACTGTTTTGTTGCCGATGCTTTTATTTCGCGGGCTAAAATAACTTTTTCGAGGTCCGACTTATTACGAATAGACTTGCTTACAACCATACACTTATTACAATAACAAAAAAAAAACACCGCGTAATTTCTACCCACACCACACACCACGCCGCTTGCAAGAAAGGCGTGCGCCGAAGGTTGGTTCTGCTAGCGCAGGACAATTATTTTGATAGGCGGTGTTCCAGCAACGCATGCGTTGTATACGTAACACGTTGTTCGAGAGCCAAAAAAAAAAGAAGTTTTGGAAACCTTATATTTTTGTTTATGTGGGAGGCTTTTGTGGCACCACAGCTATGGCAGCGGCAACGAGCAAAACAAACTCGCCTCGTGTGCTCGTTGTCCCCTGTCTAACCAAAAAGAAAAGCAATTCACGTTCAGCTTAGAACACGTATCGCACAACGCAAACAAAAGTGGCGCAGCTACGAGTACGCGCAGTGTCATTGAGCAATACCTTGACACATGGGAACAATGATGTTTTGTGTGCCGCACGACTTTCAGTTTCTTTGTTCCACCTCGCTGCGGGGAGCACTTGCATGCACCGCCCCGATTCGCTTCTATTATCGGGCGCAGGTATCAGCCCTGTGGCGGGCGTAGGTCATTTGAGTGTTTTTCTGTCTGTTCTTACGGATGCCCTAGGTTCATCTCCGTCCATTGTCTCTAAATTGGCGGAGTCCTGAGAAATGAACGAACGTCCTCTCCTTGTGCGACGACCAACATCTCTGATTCGTCCTCACCTCGTCTCACCCGGTCGGCTTGTAATCAAGCAGATCAGCGCTTTTTTAAGCGCTTCGTTGGTACGCAGGCTTGAAAGCCGAGAGAAACTCTCAACAGCTTTGTATAGACTACCTTTTGCGGAGGTGAGCTGTCCTCGAACACAATAGCGTAAGCACGCGCAGTATCATGTGTCTCGGATGTGTAGAATTTCGTGCTGAACGGACAGTGTTTCGCCTGACCCAGCCCTATGCTTCCAAAGTAACGTGCATGCGCTGAAAAGAAATCTTTTCACCCAGTGCTTTCCATGGCTTTTGCCGTCAGTGGAGCGACTGAATACCTGTCGCACTGACACGGTGGCTGTACGCGTCCGCCTATATCCCGTAGTCCTGCAAGCCCCTAGAATTTCTTAATAGCGTTTTTTTTAAATTATTATTGATTCTGCACTATTACCTAGGAACTGAGAGCTATCACTGAACGTTGCAACATTCGTTCGACGGAAGACCTTGCTCGGTGCCTTTAATTTGTCCTAAAAAAAATTTAAGCTCGATAACTGCACAGCTTTGCAGGTGTTAAGTTTTCCGGAATATTTGTTCTGTTAAATTGTTTCCTGTCAGCGCCTATTCTAAGTCTCGAAAGGAAGAAGAAGTAATTATACAGTTGAGCAGACAAGGGAAGGGAAATGAGAGGCTCGTTACGAAGTACTACATATGAAGGATGACAACAGGTAGCGAAACCAAGCAGCATATGTGAGAATATTTTCTTTTTTAAATTGTGGTGTTGATCAATGGGAGATTAATAGTGTAGTTATTTTATCGTCTAAAGATAACTGATTGGAAAGCAAAAGGAGAAACAACCACATATGCCCCCGATGAGGTCCGAACCCGCGACCTGCGAATTTCGCATCCCATGCTCTACCAACTGAGCTACAGCGACGGCTGTCCAAACTTCTGCTTTCGGGGGTATTTATGATACGTGTAACTGTAACCTAACGTTGAGAGTGCTCACCAGCGCCACCCTCGTCCATAGCGACGGACGTGGTACTTCCTGTATTACCGCGAGTGCCACGTGGGAACGTGGTCGAACGATGAGGGCAGAAGCTGTGCGAGAACCCTCTTATGCTACCTATGGCGCCAAGCCTGCCAGAAGCGAGACTCATTGTGCAGACAAGGGAAGGGAAATGAGGGGCTCGTTTTGACGTATGGTCCCCTCAAAAGTATACAGCCCAAGGGGTTTGGTTCTAAGCTCTTAAGCGTGGCTCCCGGCACATCAAGCGGTCCAGACCTTGGGAAGATTGAGGACGCAAAGCCATTTCGAGAGATTGCGGTCACTGAGGATCCATAAGGAGGCATGCTGCAGGCATCACAAGCAAACCCCTTCGGCTTTATACTTTTGACGGGGAGCGCACATATGAAGGAAACCATTAGCCGGCGCAACCAAGGAGCATAAGAGAGTGTTATCTTTTTAACTTGTGGTGTGGACCAATGGGACTGTATAGGGCAGTTATTTTATCGCCTAAAAATAATTGTTAGCGAAATAGCTTTTGAAAGGAAGATGGTCTTGAATGGTGGAGTTTGATGCATGGCAGCCTGAAACACGTACTCCTGCTTTCAGCTATTTTGACGGAATTATGAAGCACAAAGGGATAAAGTAAAAGCGAATCCGGTCTTCTTGTTTATATGCCCATTTCAGGATCTTCTTCGAGCGAAGAGAAGTCATTTTGCCTTTGGAGTGGTTGAACCGCCCGGGAGCGCTGTGCGGCCTCTCAATTGCGAATTAGTATAGCACCGTCTGCCGCTATGCAGCCGTTGCGCAAGCTCCGTGAAGCGTTGCGTAGAGCGGCGTGCGACAGGGAAAGAGTGCGCAATAACTGCGTGCAGCGAAGCGTACGATGTTGTGGTGCGCCTGTTTTCCCTTCACTTCTGCTCGGCACACTGCCCTGTTGGGACGCACCAGCCACTTTTATTGCGTTCTACGCCGAATGGTTTACCGTATTGTTTACCTCATGCTGCCTCTTAGCTTTTGCGCTCCCGATTTAGGTAACCTCTTAATAATTTCATTATCGCACTATTTATTTCATGACAGCATTAATTATTCATACTGCATTCAACTTTTGGTAGCTGTAGCATGTTTAATCTCTCTAGCATATCTCGGCGACGCGTAAAGGGGGGAAGATGAGTGCTGGCAGCCACCAGGGTGTGACAGAGGTTACTATTTTTGCTGAACTGCCGCTTATTTCAATATTAACGCTGTTAAATTTATTGCATCTGGCGTAATGGTTTCCGAAAGGAAAACTGTTCCAGCAAAGTAAGTTGCTGGGCGAGTTGGTGACGATGTTTCATATCTACAGCGCGATAAACGGGACATGATGTGAAGAAACATGTAAACATGCATGGCAGCGCTGTGTTTGTCTTTACATGTTTATTCACATCATGTAGCGTTTATCGCGCTGTACATATGGAACATCGTTCCAGCAAAATCACTTAGCTGTTTTTGCCTCGTGCTTGAAACAAACAAACAGACAACAAAGAAACAAACAAACGGACACGCACCGCATATTCAGCTCACACATAACGGCCAACATATGCACCCCCCCCCCCCCCAAAAAAAAAAAACTCGTGCTTGTCATAATGTACACTGATACCTTCTGTAGTTGAATCGCTGTCTACACTGCAGCAGCTTAGATGAAAAGTGACGGACGTCGTTCGCGTTCAGCCTCATTATTCTCATAAAACGGCAAAAAGACATACAACGCAAAAAAATAAAAAAGCGGCTGGCCACTCGCTGAGTCGCCGTCGAGGTTTTTCCGGCTTTGACCTGCTTCGTTCTCTCTCTACAAAGCGTATAGAGGAAGTAGGGGCGACGCATTCATCCGCCAGTGGCCGCAGACGATGTCCACGTCCCCTTCGGCTGACCACTGGACTCTTTGTCCTAGTGGAAGCAACGCAGTCGACGATATCATGTTTCACGGATGAAAGATAGCTACCTTCTCTTTGCTTGCGCCGGGGTACTTAGCGGGACATAATGGAGCACACAACAGTACCTCGTTGCATCCACCGCTCCAGGGAACATTGAAACGGTCTTGTCCAGCGATTGCAGAACTTCTCAGCGTATTTCCATTCCCTCGGTGCGTGACGGTCACTCATGAACGACAGTGGAAAGAGTACGAAACCCTCTTTCTCCTTGGGATGCTTTTCTTGCACAAAAAGCGAGGAGCGCACATTCAGCCTTGTATGATCACAAAACGAACTCGCGGGCAGCGCATGTTGTGCCGGTTACTGCCCCTCTAAAACCTATGCCCCAAATACAGAGGGCACCAGGGTTGCTGCTGGGCCAGGTAGAAGTGTTTTCGTAGCATTCCTAGGCTCCAACAGGGATGAGGAGAAGAGTTCCTGCCGCTTGTGCTAGCGAGCGTCATTTTCATCTTGTGTATTTGTTCTCTTGATGACCATCCGTTTTCTTTCTTTTTTTTACTAGCCAGGAGGTGGGGGTCTTTTTCCCTGAGCGAAAGTCGGTGGGCGACAGCTGCAGCGGGGCGCGCTGTGCACCGCAGGAGTGCTCCCGGTTTCGGAGGAACGTTTGAGGCTCAGACGCGGGACGGCTCCCATCTCCGACGTTTTTTGGAAGGGAGGCTGTAGGGTTCGGCACGCTGCCGCCTCTTTTTGTACATGTGTTACGAACATTCCGCGAGAGGAGAGTGGACTAGGCTGCGCGCCCCGTTTTGTTTCGTTTTGTTTGTTTTGTTTTAGTGCGTGCCGTTGGAAGGCGAGGAGCGGCTCGAACGCCCATGCTCTTCGGTTGGTCTCCCCGTTCGTTCTTGCGTTTTCCCTTGCCACTCCAGATGGCGGGGCTCTCTGCCGACATCGACCTTGGGCTCCTGTCCCCCATCTTCCCGGAATCCTGCCTCCCGGGGGGGAGAAGCCGCCGGCCATAAACAAGCGAGAACGGTCTCGGTTTCGTCGCGTTACGCGACGGGCGGTATACTAGGCCAGCACGGTTAGGAGCTGAAAGTGTCCGTTGGCCCCACACATCTGGCGCGCCTCCGCTCCACTTGGCGGAGGATTGCGCAGCCACGTAGGGAGGAATTTCGGGGTGAGGGAAAAGGCGCTGACATCAGTTCTGAGCTTTCTTATTCGTTAAAACTGATGTCAGGCGGGAAGCTGTAGCACTGTTTATTTTTGCGTGTGGAAAGGGGCGCGGGAGAATCGTAGTGGACTCTCGGGGAGACCCGCGCCCGAGGGCTGTTGTTGCTAGCTACTCGTAGCTGTCAGGCGCTCGGTCGGGCCGAGCGCGGAGTAGCGGCCGTTGAGAGCTGGTGCAAGGCGCGCCAGTTCGACTGTTGGGACGTGGTGTCCCTCGCCTCTGGGAAGGCGGTCGGCTAGGCCGGCCGCGGATAGTTCGACCGTACTGAATCTTGTACCCATCTGTAAATAGCCTGTATAAAAGTTCTTCGTTTCTCCGTGAATCGCTTCGCCTGGAAGTCACTTCATCGAGAATCCCTTCAAGCGGTGCATCCAGTTGCTGGAAACCACCGGACCAACACCACCGGCAACAACTTTACTGGCGCAGCCGACAGGATTGGTGCACTGCAGCGGCCCCCAGGAGAGGACGAAGTTCGGTATCCAAGGCGAGATACCGAGTGGACGACAGGCTAAGGGTACGAAGGTGCGAGGAGCATCGGGCGTGAAACGCCGAAGACAAGGCCTTCTGCGGACAGAGGGTGGCATCCCTGAGCAACGGCGGCAATTGGGAAATTGAAGCGGACACGACCTTCAGCGGACGCCAACTGGCATCCCCGAGCAACGGCAGCCGCTAGCGGCTTCAATCGGCACCTCAAGAGGTCGACTCCATTCTTGCCCGAAAAGAGGACACTGCGAGCAGCTCCGAGTGAGTTCCCTGGTTCCTTTTTCTTGGCGGTCACTGTTTGACTACGGCGGGCGTAATTAATGATAACCCGATTTGGGCATCTTAACCCTGACAAGGCATCGACAATGAACAGCGATAGTGACAGTGGTGACAGTAGGGACGGTGGTGACAAGGGCATCAATGAGGTGTCGAGGCCACGGCGTAGCCAAAACATTGATAAAGAGCTGGAATTGTACGAAAAAAAGATAAAAGCCTTAGAGCTTGAAATGCAAATCATTCGTGCTCGAAGCCAGAATGCTGCGCCTTCCGAAGACGAACGGTTGAGACAGTACGCTAAGCTGCTCGCCGGCGCGTTTCCCAAATTGCCTGCAGACGGTGAAGTGCCCGTCTGGTTTGAATCAGTGGAATGCTCGCTCAGGGCTTACAACGTTCCGAAGGAACACTGGGCGCAGCTTGTGTTCCCAGTGCTGGCCGAGCGGGTGACTTACTTATCGACTCGGTTCACCGCAGAACAGCACAGAGACTACGATAAGTTGAAGACGGTGGTCCTAGACGAGTTAAAACTTTCAGCCGCAGAGTACCAAAGGCGGTTTTCAGGGGCCACCAAGAGGCGCGAAGAGACTTGGAAGGGTTTTGTCACACGCGTCCAGAGTTATTTAAATTTTTATTTAAAGTCTCGGGGCGTGTCGACTTTTGACGGACTTCTGAAGCTTCTGGTCGCCGACCAGCTCAAAGAGGGGCTATCAGAAGAAGCACGGAAATATGTCAAGCTGCGCGAGGGTGAGAAATGGCTGAACGCGGATGATATAGCCGCATTGCTGCAGACGTACGAGGAAGCCGCCGGGAAGGGAAGCGCACAGAGGAAAGCCGACAGCTTTAAGGGTTTTGATAACCGGCCAAAACCGAGGTCTGAGGCCCCACCTGCTCAGAAGCCTGGGGCAGAACGAGGAGACGTAAGGGCTGCAGTCAGGCCAGGAGGAGAAAAGAGAAAGGAATCGCGATCGGGTGGCTGTTTCCGATGCGGGAGCTGGCGGCACGTTGTTGCGAACTGCCCATTTGATCGTGAGAACCCAGCTGACAAACGAGAGCGCCCGCCGCGCGAGGATAGGTTAACGGCACGCGTGTCCACCCATGCCTCGGAGACCACGCGTCCAACTCTCAGGGACGTTAAAATCAGCTGTCGGGAGGCAGTTTTCAGCGCCATTGTGGACACCGGCGCAGATATCACCGTAGTGCGCGAAAGCCTTGTACCTGAAGAGTTTGTATCCCCACATGGGACAATCGATCTCATCTCCGCCTTCGGAGAAAAAGTAGAGGCGAAGCTGGCAGTTGTTCCGTTGAAGCTGTATCGTGGTGCTTCCTTAATTGAAAATGTGGATGATGCGACACCGGTGACGTGTGCGCTCACCGACAAGCTCACGCACGCCGATTGCCTAATCTCGGCAGACGCATGGGAACAGCTGCACGACACGCGCAAATCGGACAGCGAGGGTCTCGTGCAGGCGGTTGGAACTCTGTCGCCGCCGGGTGAAGACAGACCGGATGAATCAGGGCCAGACGCGGGTGCCGAGTCAGTTTTGACGTTCGAGGACGAAATCCTGCCCGAGCGGACCCTTGACAGAAATGAAGGAGAGCAATCACAGACGGATAGCACGGCTGAGCTTGGCGGAGCACAGATGTTTCGGGTTGAGCAGCGTGAGGACGAGACACTGCGTGAGGCCTGGCAGAACGCTAAGCAGGGAAAGGCGGGCATGTCAGTCGTAGACGGAGTTTTGTATCATAAAGACCAGGTGCTAGGCCAGGGGGTACAGCAGCTAGTGCTGCCAAGATTACGGCGCGAGGCCGCACTAAGCCTAGCACATGAGTCCTATTGGGGGGGACACCTGGGCTTTCGCAAGACTAAAGCTCGCCTCAAGTACAGTTTCTACTGGCCGGGCATGGAGTCGGATATTCGCAATCACTGTGACAGCTGCCATGGCTGTCAAGTGCGTTCAGACCACCGGCGAACTGATAGGGTACCGATAACGCCTCTCACTCGCCCGAAGTTTCCTTTCCAGAAAGTGAACATAGATGTCATAGGTCCGATCGAGCCATCGTCTGGCCGAGGACATAGATACGCGCTTTGCATAATAGATCTGTGCACGCGTTGGCCAGAAGTAGTCTGCCTTAGGTCTTTGTCCGCCAGGGCAACCTGCGATGCGCTGCTTTCGGTGTTTAGCCGGACGGGTGTTCCCGAGGTAGTGTGCTCAGACTGCGGCACCAATTTTACAGCCGCACTTACGAAGGAATTTCTTGGAAGGCTCGGCTGTACCCCACGCTTTTCCGCCCCAAATCATCCGGAAAGCAATGGGTCGGTGGAGAGGTGGAACAGAGTCTTTAAGACCATGCTCTCACACGTAATTGAAAAGGAACCGAAAAACTGGGACAAGTTCATCCCTTTTCTTCTTTGGGCCTATCGAGAGGTGCCGCACGACACCACTGGCGTGTCGCCCTTCCGAATGCTTTACGGCCGAGACCCAGTAGGACCACTAGGTATCCTAAAGCAAAGCTGGGCGGGAGATATTGAAGTACCCGGGGAACTGGCGAGCGCCCCGGCCGAGTACCTGAAGAAGCTGAAAGCACAGCTCGAGATCGCGGCCGACACCGCAGAGCTAACGACTAGAAAACAGCAGGAGGCGTACTCGTCACACTACAACAAGCATGCAATGGTGAAAATCTTTCGCGAAGGCGAGGCGGTCCTCGTCTTCGACGAAAAGAGGCCAGGGAAAATGTACCCAAAGTGGCTGGGGCCGGGGGTGGTGACAAAAAGGTACCGCGAGCACTCGTACTACGTACAGATGAGTGACGGTCGCCGCATGCTAGTACACGCAAATAAGCTACGCCCCTACGTCGGCAAGGTGGGTTCGGTGAGCGTCATATTTCATGACGATTGCGACTTCGGAGAAGTCGAATACACCCCGCGCGCACAGAACCTCCTGGAGGACTGTGTAGTTCTTAAGCCTGATAGAACAAGCCACTTAGACAGGGATGCCGCGGCGCTGGTGCACGCCACGTTCGAGCAGCACCAGGCATTGTTTCGGAATGAACCCTCTATCGCACGCGTGGGCGAGCACAGCATAAAACTCGCGGAGGGGGCAAATCCAAAGCGAGGGCACCCTTATAGGATCCCAGAGGCTTTAAAAGACGAAGTAACGAGGCAGATTGATGAACTCCTCGAACAAGGCCTCATCTACCCATGCAAAAGCCCTTTTGCACACCCGATCGTGTGTGTTCCAAAAAAGGGCGGGTCGGTACGTCTTTGCATAGACTATCGAGCGCTGAATGCGGTGACCGAGACGGACGCATTTCCTATGGGTTGCCCCCAGGAGCTGATCATGCGAGTCGGAGCCGCGAGGTTCATAACCCTTCTTGACCTCAGGCGCGGCTATTGGCAGGTGCCGCTCGCTGAGGATTCTCAGCTTCCGACCGCCTTCATCTCGCACCTAGGTCAATTTGCCTGGCGGGTGATGCCTTTCGGTCTTAAGAACGCGGCGGCTACCTTCCAAAGGAACATGAACCAGTTACTAGCCGGGCAGGAAGAATACGCTTGCGCCTATCTAGACGATATCGCCGTGTTCAGCCCATCGCTCGAATCGCACATCCGTCATCTGCACCGTGTGTTTTTCACTTTGGAGGAGGTGGGCCTGCATGCTAGCTTGGAAAAGTGCCAAATAGCGCTGCCCTCAATCCGCTACCTGGGGCATGTTGTCGGTTCAGGCCAGCATGGCCCAGCCAAGGAGAAAATTGAGGCTATTGAAGGCATTCAAGTCCCTAAGACCAAGAAAGAATTGAGGAGCTGCCTAGGGCTATGTGGCTACTACCGTAGCTATGTTCCGAATTTTGCAGAAATCGCTCTGCCACTAACACGCCTAACGGGCAAGGGCGTGCCGAATAAAATACCATGGCCAGATGACGCCGACAGAGCCTTCAAAGCCCTGAAAAAAGCTCTATGCGAGGCGGTTGCACTGACCACTCCGGACCCACGGAAGCCGTATCTGCTTTTCACAGACGCGTCGGCAGTAGCAGCTGGTGCCTGTTTGGCGCAGCTTTCTGACAACGGCACTGAGACGCCGATAGCCTTCGCCAGTCACAAATTTGCACCCTCGCAAATGCGATGGGCTGCAATCGAAAGGGAGGCATTCGGGGTAATCTGGGCACTAAAAAAGTTTGAGACGTGGGTATTTGCCGCCGCCGTGACTGTCATCACTGACCACAATCCGCTCTCATTTCTTACGAGCAGCGTGCCCCAAAGTGCAAAGCTTACGCGCTGGGCTCTGGCGCTCCAACGTTACAATGTTAACATTGAGCATCGCAGGGGAGTCGACCACGGTAACGCGGATGCCTTGTCTAGGATCCCCAACGCTTGTTGGAATAGTACACTGGCTGACGTCCCGCAGTGACCGCTGGGAAACTGGACCAGGGAACAGTGCACACAGACTCGTTGGACTTAAGAGACACACCCTGATCCAACCCAGCGAAAGTGGTAGTGTTCTGTGTGTGTTTGTTTGGTGGATTCTCTAGCATGTATTTGTGAAGTGTGTGACGAAAGGCCGCGGCATGCTCGCCCACAGGCTCCTGCAGCTTACTCGTGCCGATGTACTGAGCTGCTATACTTGCCGAACCCTTTTTGTTGTTTGTTGCCTCGGCTTATCTCTTAATAGATTAGCCGAGTCTTGGGGGGAAGGTGTAGGGTTCGGCACGCTGCCGCCTCTTTTTGTACATGTGTTACGAACATTCCGCGAGAGGAGAGTGGACTAGGCTGCGCGCCCCGTTTTGTTTCGTTTTGTTTGTTTTGTTTTAGTGCGTGCCGTTGGAAGGCGAGGAGCGGCTCGAACGCCCATGCTCTTCGGTTGGTCTCCCCGTTCGTTCTTGCGTTTTCCCTTGCCACTCCAGATGGCGGGGCTCTCTGCCGACATCGACCTTGGGCTCCTGTCCCCCATCTTCCCGGAATCCTGCCTCCCGGGGGGGAGAAGCCGCCGGCCATAAACAAGCGAGAACGGTCTCGGTTTCGTCGCGTTACGCGACGGGCGGTATACTAGGCCAGCACGGTTAGGAGCTGAAAGTGTCCGTTGGCCCCACACATCTGGCGCGCCTCCGCTCCACTTGGCGGAGGATTGCGCAGCCACGTAGGGAGGAATTTCGGGGTGAGGGAAAAGGCGCTGACATCAGTTCTGAGCTTTCTTATTCGTTAAAACTGATGTCAGGCGGGAAGCTGTAGCACTGTTTATTTTTGCGTGTGGAAAGGGGCGCGGGAGAATCGTAGTGGACTCTCGGGGAGACCCGCGCCCGAGGGCTGTTGTTGCTAGCTACTCGTAGCTGTCAGGCGCTCGGTCGGGCCGAGCGCGGAGTAGCGGCCGTTGAGAGCTGGTGCAAGGCGCGCCAGTTCGACTGTTGGGACGTGGTGTCCCTCGCCTCTGGGAAGGTGGTCGGCTAGGCCGGCCGCGGATAGTTCGACCGTACTGAATCTTGTACCCATCTGTAAATAGCCTGTATAAAAGTTCTTCGTTTCTCCGTGAATCGCTTCGCCTGGAAGTCACTTCATCGAGAATCCCTTCAAGCGGTGCATCCAGTTGCTGGAAACCACCGGACCAACACCACCGGCAACAACTTTACTGAGGCTTTTGCACGTGTTCGTCTCTTCTGTGTGTGTTTGTGTGCTTTCTGAGGGTAATTGTGAGTGTGTAACTGCGAGAGTGTCAACTCTGTCAAAGACTGGGATACGCTTTGTGTGATCCACAGCCGGAGCGTGAAACGGGCGAGACGAGTTTGTGCGGGAGTGTGTTCAAGTGTGTGTCCGAGCGTGTGCGCGAGCGGTGCGTTGAGCTGAGCGATGTTTTTTTAGCTGTCTGTGCAACTAGCGGATTGTACATTGTGTATGTAATAAAATTCCATATCCTTAACTGTATCTTGTAGCCTTTCTATCTATAGCTATATTCATTCTTTCTATATTAGTTAGCCGAATAAGCTAACAATTGGGAGATGTTTATAGAGCAGGCGATGCAAGCGATCCGCACAGCAACAAACCAGAACAAAGTCCACTACGACTGTAGCTTGTAGCACACTACTGATGTTGAGGGCAGAGAGGAAACCTCATGGCATCGATTAATATCGCTTTCAGAGGAGCTCGTTTTCAGGGAATCACAGATACGTGTTTCAAGACGCGATGTCGCTGGAAAGTGATGCAAGAAGAGGAAAAAAATAAGAAGGCAGCAAAAACAGAGAATTCAATTCAATATGTGCCCGCGATTTCCAGGTCCGCTCCTTCGGCTGGGGGCACTGGTTGGTTTTCCATGTCTTTTCATTTTTACCTTTCTTCCCCAACTTAACCCACTCCCATTCACTTTTTATTAGTTTTCAAGGCCAAAGCCGCCTTTTACACTATCTTATCCTTTTAATTTATTTAATAATTGGCTGCTTAAACTCAACCCGCGTTCCCGCAGTGGTGAGGGAGGCTCAATCTTACTGTCAATCTGCCTGTCCCGTATGCCACATTGCTAGCAGCCTTTGGTTGCCCTATTTTAACCGCGGTCATACATAAAATTTACGTATGTTTCAAATGTCGTCGGTCTGCTCGGACAAACAGCGGCTAGCACTTCCTCACGTGGCCAGCTGTTAGCAACAGACCACGGCAAATATAGAGTGATGGATCTTCAGAAAGAGCTTCATAAACGCTTGCTAATGCAGTTCCGGTGTGATGCGCTTTATGGAATGACTCTTAGAGCCCGGGCCTAGCACGGTGACTAGCTGTTATACGTGCATTTAGTGATTGATTCATGTTTTTTTTTTTGCAGCGAATTTTTTTCTGCTCTTTGCCTCATCTGAAACGAAAAGAATGAATCAAGTATGTTGTATCGAAGGCACCACTGCAATGTTCCAACCTAAACTAAGTCACGAAATGGGTTAGCATCGACGTACGATGCATTTATGGCTGGCACACTCCAGTACTATCATTATTTCGAAAAATTATTATTTCTCTACAGATTTGTGGGTAACTTAGTGTAGAAGGAAATACACGAACGGGTCGTAATGTAGAACTGGCAGACAATAACGTAACTTTACCGCATCGCCCTATTCACAAAAGTAGCGGCTTTAGTAAACCTTTCGGCCTTTACTGTTGTAGCTGATTTAAAGCAACATAAAGCTGTCTGGTCCAATTGCCAGTCATCAATGTTCTTTACTCTAGAACCACTCTAGCGGTGTCTGCCATCACTGTACCTCGGACGTCCCGTGCTCATCCTTTGGAGTCATCGTCTTCTGAATCTCGACTGTGGGGCTCAGTTCCCTTTCCTAGTTAATTTTTTGGATGGCAAAAAACTGAGTTCTTGGTTATTCAGCTGTTGCGATCTCTAGGCTAGGAGAGTGTAGGGCTGATTTGGCGAAACCAGCCTCAGAAGTTTACGAGGACGCACTTAAGTTTTGCCTCAGCCACTTTTTGAATTTCGTGCTGAATGGGAGTTGCTTTCTCGATAACTTACTACGATCACTATCCCTTATTCACACAAGAAATACGATGTCTAGTGCTCACGTACTGTGTTGGCTTCCGGTGTCTACGGCGGATTAATTGTGGATAAAGTAATAATTAAAGCGGTGTTGTTCAGTTGTTCCTTTCGGGGAATCTAATGCTGCATTTATTTTCTTAGAAGTTATTCGTAAGTAATTTGCATTCGGTTTTCCTGATATCACTGAGAGCATTATTTGCTTGTCATTGTATTTTGACACCGGAGACACCTGTTATGTGAAGATTATCATAAGAGGAAGAAGCAGATATAGCCACAGATGTACTTTGAATGATGCATCGACATAGACGCAAAAAAAACAAAAAAACTTTGAGATCACTGCGGCGACCCGCATTGGAGAAATGCGAAAGCTTCGTTTCATTACGATGCTATATCAACGCCCATGGCTGTTGTGACGTCCATGTACTATATCGACGTCCATGGCTATTTTGACGTCAAGTGTATTTTTCTCGCGTTTTTTCGCCTTTAATTAATTCTCTAATTATACCTCATCAACCAAATTTTTCCCACGGCAACATTTTACCTCACACGATCTATCAGAGTCACACTTTCACGCATGTATCTTAAGAGAACGACGTAATCGTGCGGACAAAATTTGCGGACACGCTTTGCGGGCACTTTATGTAGACACGATATAGCCATATAATGCTCTCGCATTAATAACAGCGGGACCAAGATGATGCCTTATATTAGGGATAATGCTATACTACCTATTATCAATAACGATTTGAATTAACAGTAATAAAAATATAAACATACAAGCATTTGTCCACGAAAAATGTACAGAAAATAACAAAACAAATAGAGAACACAAGGGAGTTAGATAATATACACGTCGCTTGATACGGAAATTGTAAGACAGACTGACCGATAATAGGCCGATCTACAGAGATTTTCAAAAATTGTTACGCCTGTTTTGCGGGATTCCGTTCCAGCAGAACTCGACCGAGGGAATGAATGCTTGCAATCCTATGGACGCCTCGTGTGACCAAACCCTAGCAAGAACCCCGAATTCATTATGTACAGTTACCTCTTCAATTTCCCGTGTCTTCTCCCACCGTGTCTCTTTCCCCTGAGTCTACAAATTTTCGTCGTCCGTTCTTGCGTCCACGGATGGATTTGGACAATAGTAAAGCTCAGATCTGGGTAATAATAAATAGCAGCCATGTCTTTAAAAGCTTACACTGTATATGCAGCGCACACTGCATGCGTGGCCGCGTAGGTATGAGGATATGTTATCCATGTTATCCAAGCGGCGTTTGGAAGAAAAAAGAGGAGATAAGAGGAGGAAGTAGTAGACGAAGAGGGTAGTGTCGACAGAATACATATCTAGGTTTCTATGGGCGCTCCCGTAAGAGAGGCGTTGCGATATGAGTGAAATAGGTACACTACTACACAGAGGAATCAACACTGCCTTTCATGCAATGGCATCATCCAGGCGTAGCTCAAATTACCCTGCAAGCTTTTAACAAAGGCGATCCGCATTAAAAAAAATAAAAAGAAAGAAAACATTGAGCAGAGCTTTAGCTTTCTGCGGAGTAACTGGGTTTCTATTTGCGTCCTAATTAGTGATCGCGAGCTGCCGCGCTCGGCATTTCCGCAACAAGCCTTCATGAAAAACAGCTAATAGCCCTTAGAGATGTGTCCGAGCCAATTTTGAGCGGCGGCCTTCGTGGTAATTGGTGGAACGCCTAAAGCTGTGCGATGCGAGTGCAAGCAGCGCATTTCATCACTTGAATCTGAGAGTGAGAGTTGAGAGATTGCCTCATCATTTCGCAGCTTCAGCATGGCGGCGCCGCGGCTCGCGCGTTCGACATGTGTATACACTGACGATTTCCGAGAACAAGGCGTTTCGGCTGGGCCGTTTCCAACTTGTCAGACAGTTTTCTGTGCCACAATGGTGGCAGCTGAAAACGCATCGCTTGGCTTGTTTTCGCGCCTGCTTTGTGTCACTTCGCGCGTCAGGAGTGGCGCGTTCGTCACCGCTGTCGGCGTTTCGGAAGCGCTGTCCGCGGCTGCTCGCAGCTCACAATGGGGAGGAAGCCGCCGCGCACGCCACGCGAGAAGCGGACCGCATCATCGCCGCCAAGCGGAATGCCGCTCCGCACATTGATTGAGAACGAGGTTGGGAAGAGAAAAACGAGGGGGGGGGGGGGACATTCGCTGCTGCGAAGCTGCTTAATCGGCGCCTCTCTCGCTCAGCCTGAATGTATGTTCCCTGAATGATGTCGCACACACGCGCCTATCTGTGATGAAACAATGTGTGGTCACCTTCTTAGGCAAGTCGTTGATTAAGAATGTCACGTTGTCGACTGGGAACATAAACATCACACATTCAAGCACAATATTTGTCCAGAACGCGCTTTTATCGGCCATAGGATTAAGGTAAAAGGGAAGAAATGAAAAGAGAAAAATAAAAACATGGCCCCAGAGAAGAGAGCGGAGGACACGCGCCACCAATTGCAACGTCAATGCGATATGCTCTCTAAAGTGCCGGCTGCCTTGAGACCATATTTGCGTTTTCCAGGCACTTTGTTGCAGCTGCTGTGTGCGCCGCATTGCCAGCTCGCTTGTCAATGGTCTACTGTTTGCCGGTTTACTTTAGATAAGTGCTGACGCAGGGCGATTTATTGCAAGTTGTTTGCAGAATACTGCGCTTGCACCTTCTCCCTTCGTCTGTCGGCCGAGTTTCACCATTGCTCAGCTCATCTGCGCACCTGCTAGATGTTCGTCACACCTCGCGATGAAGACCACTGCGACCGAACTTCTTCCGGAGCAAAAGGAGGGGACGCTTGGGCACCGTGATTCCGGAGCACACTCTCTCCCCTTTCGTGGATGCCCACAGCCGAACTGCGGTTTTATTAGGTTAGCGCACTCAATCAATGGAGGCCACCAGATTACTTGCTTCCTAGTCTTCCTCTTAGTGAATACCGGAGAAAAAAAAAAAGCAAGTGTTGGATGGCAGCGAAAAGAAGGTGGCGAAATTGACCTTTCTGGGCGTGTTGCACGGCACGAGCGAGACTTGTTACGTGGAAGAGAAAGCTTTGCGTGTGCTTGCAGCGGCGAGGTAAAGTAAGGAGAGAGACGAAAAATACACAGACAAAGCATAGGCACAACATCTTGACGTATATCGTACGCATGCAATAACAACTAGAAAAGAAAGGAAATGGAGCGCGATAAGCTGCAACCGCTGTATCAGGCGCATATCGGGCGAGAAAACAATAACAGGACATAAGCATGACAGACTAAAAAGTGCTACACAGGAGGTCGATGATAATCATGGAAGACTGCTGGCGCTTCAGCCACTCGAGAAGGAGTCGCTTACTGCCACAAAGATCTAATAAAAACATCCGGTCGGCCTTGCGCAGGTGAGCTTAAAAATTCTAATTCATGTTTATACATTTTACTAAAATTAAGGTAGTTGCGGACTTAAGGTATTTTATTCGTTCGTTGAGCTCAGACATTTTTTTTTTATTCTTATTGTTTCCTTAAAACAACTGCAACGTCTACTCTCGTCAGCACCATCGGGTTTTGGGCATTGCCTTGACTACCAAGGGCACTCGGTATTGCTGCAATAAGTTTACTTCCTTGAAATCTGAGCATAAAATATAAACACCCGTCCAAAAAGCAAAACCACACAAGCCTTTGGCATTTTTTAAAGATGTTTTCAAACACTGTTAACTGCATATGTATACTTTTTCTTTGCTTTTACTTTTTGTTGTTGGACGGCACTGCGATCGCAGGTTCTCAGAGGGTGCGCCTTTGGGCTCCAAAGGTCTTGGACGGGCGCCTTCGCCTCTAAGGCCCTTATCAGCAAAGGCGCAGCAACTGTGCCGTGTAGCTGCCTTCCTTACGCCTTTGAACATAAGGACCTGATTTTCAAAGGTCTTTGTGATGCCCCTGTGGCAGGGGTATTGAGGGGTACAGATCCTCACAGGCTCGCTCACACTTACAGGTATTCACACCCAAAACGGGCTCATTCACATTCACACTTCAGGGGTTCACAGCCTCACGGCCTCACTGATAGTCACAGTTAGAGGGGTTTAGATCTTCACGGGCTCGCTCACACTTATAGATGTTCACACCACAACAGGCTCACTCACATTCAAACTTGCAGGTATACACACCGTAACCTGCTCGCTCACATTCACAAATTTACAGGGGTACGCACTATCAGGGGCTCACTCACACTCACATAAACGAATATGTGAGTGAGCACTCATGAGAGACTCTGCCGACCAGAGTGCATGACAAAACATAAGAGATCATGAGCAATGCGCACAACTTCCATGGAAAACAAAGAATGGCGGCTGGCTGAGATATGATGAGTCAAGGGATTGTCTAAACATTAGCAGTGATTTCGATCAGATGACGAAAAAGATCGTCCATACGATCATCCTAGTTGCATAATCGATCAGTCGCCATGAAAAACTATCCCTAATCAGCGGATATCCACCATGAGGGCCACGCATAATTAAAAAAATAAGAGTGAGAACGTGGACATGTTTCCACACGGGATGGATGGATGGATGGATGGATGGATGGATGGATGGATGGATGGATGGATGGATGGATGGATGGATGGATGGATGGATGGATGGATGGATGGATGGATGGACGGATGGACGGACGGATGGACGGACGGACGGACGGACGGATGGACGGATGGACGGATGGACGGATGGACGGATGGATGGATGGATGGATGGATGGATGGATGGATGGATGGATGGATGGATGGATGGATGGATGGACGGATGGATGGATGGACGGACGGACGGATGGACGGATGGACGGACGGACGTATGGACGGATGGACGGATGGATGGATGGATGGATGGATGGATGGATGGATGGATGGATGGATGGATGGATGGATTGATGGATGGATGGATGGATGGATGGATGGATGGATGGATGGATGGATGGATGGATGGATGGATGGATGGATGGATGGATGGATGGATGGATGGATGGATGGATGGATGGATGGATGGATGGATAGGAGCTCCCTCTTTGAAACGGGGTGGTGACAATTGCCACCATGCTCAGCTTTTTTCCCCTTATTTTTGTTCAACTGTGTTGTTAATTCTTATTAAGATTCGCCATCTTCTTTCAATACAGTTTCCTAGACTTCTAACCCGATGTCTCCTCTCTGGTTTTCAGCCACCAATCCTCCAATCGCTTTTGCTAACTTCCACAGCAGATTTATTTTCATGACCATTGTTATCTTTAAATCCTAGGGCCTCAGGAAGAGTGACTTTGCCTTCATTGACATCCGGATGGATGCCATCACATTTGAGTATGAGGTGTTAAATTGTTTCTACAGATCTACCATACCCAGCACATGTGTCATCATCTTCGTTAAATTTTTTTTTTTAGCTGCGCGTTCTAAGACACCCTGACCTAGCTTCAAAGAGTAGGGCACTGCCTTTTGAGTTGTCATAGAAAAATTCTTTCCTGATCTGCCTTTTCCAGTATCGATATAGTTCTACCCTATGCTTCTTTTCCATTGAATTAATCCAATTTTTAACTTCCGCGTTTTTAACCTTGCGTTTATGTTCTTTCTTTCGCCGTCCTCGTGTCCGGCATACTTACTGGTTAGTTCTTTTCTGCCACTGTGAGTCAACGCTCTTTCTGCTGACACTCTGCCGGCGCCACCTGGTGGCCGAACCTTGTCTCCCAGCGCGTGGCCGAGCGTCTTCTTTGTCTTAAATGAGCTCGGCGGTTCGGCGAGCCTCGCCCTAGAAAACGGCTCTGCTTCCCGCTGCCTGCTGCGTTTGTCGGTGACAATATGAACTCTACTATACAACGCGATATCTTTGTTTTGTCGTTCTATTGTACTAGATTCGCCGAATCACGATTTTTAATACCTAGCTTCACCAGGTATAAGCTCCATTCAAGTGTTCTTTTCCTCCAGAAGTTTATAAGAAATTTAACAGCAAAACTGCATGTAATCACCTGCTTACGCACTTTCGACCAACATTTGACACCCTTGTCACAGGGGCAAATTTGGTGACGATGGCTGCAGTATGCAGTCGCATCGAAGTGAGTTAGAGAACTCATCCTGAACACAGTTTGCGCTGCTCATTTGCGTAGCCTCGCTTCGGGGTTGAAAATAAGTGCATGCGCTTGAAAAACGAGGGTGGTAGTGTGAAAAAACATTACATCTGTTAAATGTTGTGCTAAGAACCATTTTTAAGTTCACAATAAGTTCGCTGAACGCAAGCAAAATATTCTGAGAGTTTGCTCGAGAAGGTGGTGAATGATCTTCATGCCTTGTCTGAGCTTGCAATGTTTTATTACGTCAGTGAAGTTTCGGATATGACTTCACTTACCAAGGCCCTGTGAGATGCCTGTAGTGAGGAAAGAATAATTGCCGCGGGAAATTAGCGTGTGCGAAAGAACTTTTAAACGCGCATCAGGCTTACGGACTGTCATCGACATCAACTGCGAATACACCTTCCTTTTGCAGCGCTGTACCGCCTGAAGGCCGATTCACACGACGGTCCGTTCGCCCGCGGCCCGCGCATCACGTGATCATGCGTCAGCACATTGAGAGGCGCGCTGACCAGGCCGCGGGCCGACAGCGCGCCTCTCACTGTGGTGACGCATGAACACGTAGTGCGCGGGCCGCGGGCGAACGGACCGTCGTGTGAACCGGCCTTAAGCGGCACTCCACGAGTTAGGCCGGATCAGCTGACTGTGGCGCTAAAATTGACCGTTTGACACCCGTTGTAAACAGCGCTCGCTGAAGGTACGCCAGGTATCAAAATTAATGGGTTCCTTTATGCTGTAACCGAAGAAGGGCATGAACGGACGACTTCTTGAAGCGCGTTAACAAGCATCACAGCTCTCTGCATACTTAGTCCGAGCATAATTAGACTCTGCATGTGCATAAAAGCACGGACTAATTATGTCAAGCAAGTGACTTCCTTCTATGCCATTTCCACTTGGAATAATTTGAATCCTTCACTGAAATCACCAATGCCACAGCACATATTAGAATACTTAGATATTTAATACAGTTTTGTCCTTAGCCGTTCTGTATCACAACCTGTCGCTTTAATTTGTCTGTCTTTTCATTTTTCTTCCTTTGCACCTCGGATTGCTGTGCATGCGCTGGTTTATTGAACGTCTTCATGCAGTTGTAGGAGGCCCTATTTGCATTTTCGATTTCTGTGTCTTCTGCTGGATATATATCCGGATAACCACGTATAATGTACTGCAAATACGAAATAAAAAACAAATGTCTTTGATAGGCAACCGCAACCGCCCAAATTGTGCCGTCCTTCCAGGATGCTCTTTTTTATTTCTTTTTTGCTCTCTAAAAGAACAATCGTACTGCGATATGTCGACTTGCGCAATCTGGACACTCGACCCGCTCCAAGTGAACACGGAGGGACCCGGCAGACGTTTGCCAGAGCTTTCATAAAGCGATACGGCGTCGTGAGTTGCCCGCCGGGAAACGAGGCGGCGATAAGGGGTTTGCGAGGAAAGCAGTCGTGAAGCCCCAGGCAAGGCATGGCAAACCACGTGACTGCCGGTGCTGCTCCGCAGGCGGTGCTAGCGGCACTACACGGCACTTCGTTTCGTTCATGGCTTGTTGCGGAAACGAGCTTGCTTTTCGGTTGCTGTTCTTACATAGTACGCGTTCAGGTTTCTCTCACAATGTAAGTACATAACCGCAAAGAATAATCTAAATACCCATGTTTACAGTGCACGGCTAGAGTAATCACTTCCTTTGGTCATGCACAGTGGGAAAACAACGGAGCTTATATGTTTGTTCCTTCAAAGCTTTGACTGCGCTGCATTCATCAAGAGAAAGCTAATTATGGGCTGCTAGGCGCTCGTTACAGTTTGGCGACAACCTTCCAGCCGCACGGTCCTCATTGCTTATCTGTCGACCCTGTCCTCTATCAGATTTGGCGGGCGTTAAGAGGCCTCTGCGTGGCAACCCTGTGCCCCGCCAGCCGCTATACTCTTGCGAGGTTTAAAGCTAAAAGCTGAACCTGAGGGCTGATCGCCGCGCTCAGTTGAAATTCTTTCATATGCTGTATAACAACAAATCTCGTTTGTCACGTAACACCTATATTTAGCTGCCCCTCAGAGATCCAGTAGACTGAACCACTCCTAAGTAGTACACCCATATTTCGCCAGGACAAACTTTACCAGAATTTGTACTTTCCCCTCACAACTCATTAGTGGAACTGTTTGCCTCCAGTTATTATTGAATAATCCTGCTTGCTTTGCTAAATTGTTTTGCTAAATGCTTTGCTTTGCTAAATGTTTGCTAAATTGTTACTGCAACACATGTAACCCTCTCCTGCTTGGGAAGCGCTGCTGCCTGCAGTATTTGTAAATAAATAAATAAAAATAAAAAGTTTGTTCTAGTTGGTGCAAAGGACGCTGCACAAAAAGACGAGGTGAAGCTCGCCAAGCGACCTGGGAGCGCGCGGTGCTTTTAATAGCGCTTTACACACCTGCTCGGCCTCGTAGAACGTCTTCCTGCGGGAACATTGTTCGAAACAGAACAAGTGAGCCCGCGAGCAAGCCGCTGTATGATGATGTGCCTCTACGCTTTAAGTTACAATCTGGAAGATTGTCTCAGGGCGATCTAAGGGGCGAAAATCTGGACTTATGACAAAAATTTTCGTTCAGAACACTTGCCCTGTCGTTCGTGCTTGCCCCGCACGTCCGAAAGATGCTGAAACCTTTACTCCCTATGAAGAGATGTTGGGCTAGTTGCTTCGTTTTTTTTGGAAAGCCATGAAGATTTGCTCTCGTGCCATGTTCTTACGGAGCTTTGTTTAGTTCGCGTAAATCTTAATGACATTTTCTCTCTTCGCTGTATTTAAGCGCAGTACTCAGATCTTTACCACAACCTACAGATCTCCATAATGATACCTGATACAGTTTTTTCTTTTTCAACCCGGTGGAAAACCTGACCTAAATACCGAGCAGCAAGCACTGCTTCCCCGCCATGTGTAGTGCTTGACTTCGTGCCAAATTATCTAGCTAACACATTGAATTTTTTTTCTGTATGTCGACGGAAAGAAAACACCACGGCGCCGAGACAATTAGCTCGTCGTGCGTTCCCGTTTCCATTGTTACTTTTTCACCTCGGCAAAACAATCTTTATATTTTCAGCATTTAATGCTTTTAAATTGCACGACCATTGCACACTGGTGGCGCCACCTCCGTGAAAGGAGAAAGGAAAGGCGAGAGATTAACGAATTCTCCAGCTTGGCTACCCTGCAGTATACGAGCTTCGTGGATTTCACCGTAGATCCACTATTGCTATGTGCGACTGTGCACATCAACAGCTTAAGTAATCCCTCCTTTCCGTCGGTTATCTATGAATGACAAAGCCGCCGCAGATGCCTCCTCGACTCAGTGGCTCTTTCGCCTTTTACGAGGGCTTGTGTGCGGCGAGTTTCGTAGCCGCTCTGTGTCAGCGTTCCTCACAAGGCGCAAATAATAATGAAGAGAAACAAGCGAGTCGCGGCAATCAAGGGAAACAAGAAGAGGCTTGGCACGAGCTTGCGAAGCCCATTCTGGGGCCACGTGCGCCTTATCGTGCATTGTGAGCGCCCGGCAGTGTTTGCAAGGCAGCTCATGGCCAGGCAGCCGCCGCCGCCGCTGCGCCCGAGCAGAATTGCGTCCACAAAGCGCGGGCGTCGACTTCGTGGTCGGTTTATCGTGCGCACGTCTTTATCAGAATGCGGCAGGAGATGCTTTAGGCTTCGCATGACCACCCCGCTTTCCACCCTCCGCGCACCGCGTGACCGAGGTTCTCTTTTTACAGGCTGTGGCAGAGAATTGCACCACCTGCGTGCAAGTGGCGCAGCCATGCTGAGCGAGCAGACGCTGTTTGTGTCGTTCCCTCTCAGCGGCCTCCGTGACTACACTAGCGTGCGACTCGCTGGTGCCGGCAGCTAGCCCAGCTCTGGCAAAGTTCTTCGCGTAGCGTTCCTCCGCGTGCGCTTGAAACAGAGTTCAGTGCCACTCGCAGGCCGTTTAGTCGCCCTCTAACTACAGCCGCGAGAAACAACTCGATACCCCTGGAATTTAGGCGCAGGACTCAGTTGCATACTTTATCTGTCCTGAATGCATATGGACATTTTTAGCTCGTGGCGCGTAGAAGCTGCCACTGCCAGTCATCAAAGGCGCAGCTAGGGTAACATGAAGGGTGCGTCGACCTTATGTTTTCCTTGAGGACCACTTGAAGGCGTTTGCCGAATAAACACTGTCAGAGACACGTGACCAGGCATTAGAGAGATAGAGAGAGAAATGGACGGAAAGGCAGGGAGGTTAACCAGGCGATGCCCAGTAGGCTACCCTACAAACCAGGCATTAGGAAATTTCATAATAAATACTGGATGACGTGGAAGGGGAAAGACACGATTCACTCTTGGTGAGACGGAGAGTTGCTGGCTGTCTCTGCCTTGTAGTGTGCCAGCAAGGGCAGAACTGGCACTTGGTGGCTAACGAAGATGATGGCACATGGAGCTAAAACAACGCAGGACACGGTTCCGGCTATTGTACCCACTTACAGAAATCATCTACAGGTTAAGGCTGTCGTGTCCTCGAGGTAGTGGGGGCTCCTCAGCAATATTTCTCCACCTTTACCAATACCGAGAGTTGGGTAAGTTGATTAATGGTAATGATGAATTGCAGCGAGAAGCTAACACGACGGACAGACAGGAAGACACGGACAGGCGCTTTGATGACGCTGCTGGCTTCCAGGTGACGCTATGATGTTAAAGCGCAATGTCTCTCATGCTATAGACTTTGTGAAGTCCACCTCACGCATTTATTAGTTAAAAATCTTCAGTTCTATTTCCGTGTTGGCCCCTAGCCAATGTGCGTTTCGCGGTAAACATAGTGTAGTTTGCATTTTTTGCATTGTGCATTGCATGCTTCTTTTTTCCTTTCTGCGTAAAACATTTTCGAGGCCGCATTAAATAACACGCCACTGCCCCGTGCAGCCGTCGGCGAGAACTGCAGCTCAGTGAGCTGAACGCGGGGCCTGGCGCTTGCACTGACGGCGACGTAAGTAAGGTGTCAGCTGCCTTATCCATCATATACGCATCGCCGGCTGACACCGCCTGTCTCTCGCTGCTACCAGCAGCACCTGAGACTGTCGCTTCAGTGCCAGACGTGTAGAGCACAGCTAAAAGGAAAGGAGGGAGGTCTGTCTTGCTTGTGTTACCAGTTAAACTCTCAGATGGTTGGCTGTGGCATACCGATCGTTCCCTTTTGCTTTTATCCTATTCTCACCACTGAAAGCATTCAGGGTACGAAGTTTCCTCTCTAACAGGCCTCACTCCACATTAGACTTGCTTCAGTATGCTGGTAATCACAGCCGCAGGGGTTGAACAAGAGTTCGTGCATAGAACTTACTGGCAGCTGCTGCCTCCGCATGATCAAAATTAATCGAGAGCCCTACACAAAGGCACGCCCCACAGGTAATAATGCTGCTTTGATACACAAAGACCCACGGATCCAAGTAAGGACGAGCATCCTTAACGTTTACCATGCCCGTTATTAAGCCAGGGCTGCCCTGTGGGTGGGAATGTAGGAATGCGGGCCGCGATCATATGATGAACCGCTTTACAAGGGCTGGAAAAGGTCACTGCCCCTGGAAAAGCCCGCGAAAGATGAGTGCCATAATGGGCCGAAAAAAAAAGAAGCAACAAATCCTTTACATCGCTCAAACGCCCAACATGGTATAATCAGCAAATAATCAGCACCGACAGCAAAAAGTTTCTTCCATTATTTCAGTCCGCCCTGATTAGAGCCGAAGCTATCTGTCGATTCTTCATGACCAGAGGACGCAGCCTTGGCCAGAGCAATGAACTCGCAGTCTTTCATTGCTGAAGTGGTCTGCGATGGAGCACTAATCCGCCCCCTAGACGTCTTCGGCTGCCCGAAAGCCTGCTGGTTTTCATTTCTATGAATTCACTACCTGGTCATGTCATGGGCACATTTAAATTCGAGGAGGTCTGCACTCTCCTGAGCGCAGAAGTTTCCACACAGAATCCACACTCTTCGGGGGTCAATTATGTTTTTGTGTGTTTTTTTACAGCGAAAGCTGTAATCGCTTATATCAAGCGGAACACAAGCTAGGGGCCACAACGGCAGCCGTGTAACTCATCAGCATCACACTAGTAACGCGGTCTCGCCAGTAGTAGCAGAAGTGATCCAATTATGTGGCTTTTCTTCCCTGAAAACCAAGAGAATGTTTAGACCGCGAATAGAACTAGACAGTCTACTTCCCAGTCTAGCCTAATTCGCAGTCTAGACCCTACACAGGATTAAATGAAAGCAAAGACGCATAACTGGCTCATTTTGCCGGTGGACTTCAAGCACGACGTGAGAGAAAAAAAAAACGAAGGCCAACTAAAAGCTTGCTTCCAGCTACCTTTCGTGTTTTTCTCTTCGGCGCGGCTGAAGTGTCCACCGGCAAACTGATCCAGTGATGCCCTTGTCTTCGCCTCAACTCTAGCGGAGGGTCTAGACCACTTCTAGAACCGTGGTCTAAACTGCGAATAAGGCTAGGCTGTCTAATTTGCTTAGTGCAAGCGGGCCCTGGGCCGTGCCGGGAAGGAAGGATTGAAGGGGATAGTCCACGATGCAGCACAATGCTACGTATCAGGCGTGTGTCTCCGGTCGCGCACAGAGCCTTCTAGTCGCTTCCTGCACACCACCCACACGCAACGCTGCGTCAGTCGTTGCCGCGGCAGCCGCATACGCTTTAAAGAGAAATGTGATCAAACTGACCTGATCCAGTTCGTGTTGCCGGCCGTACTTTTGCTGTAGGTTGAACATACCTATAACCTTCCCGTCTTTTTTGATGAAAGTTTAGAAATGCATTATGAAAAAAGGGCCTCTTTCCCTCTCCCCGTCCGCTCTCCGATCCGTTCAAAGAGTTGCTCATAAATGCGCCCCTGCATCTGGTCGTAATTTCCACCTGAACTTGATCTGCTTACCTCGCCTCAGATTGGGTTCCTTTTGTTGCTTTTGTCGCCCTTTTCCTTTTCATAACGATGTCCTTAGTTTTCTCCAAAGGACGACATCTAACAAGCCTCGCACAGGAGACAGAACTGTTCACAACAGGCACAAAACAAAGAAATGTCACCTTGGATGACATTTTCTTGTTTTATGACTATATTGATTAATCGCCGCCATTTTACGTGTTCTGTGTCATTTGAAAAAAAAAAAAAGATCAGTCTACGAGGTCATGTAATCTCAGAGAAAACCATTTGTTTTGGCCGCAGCATATATTACATTTTGTGCAAATTATACTCCTATTATCAGAACCCATAATGATTCAGTGTTTTGTATCTATTTTTGACCATTATTTCACCACTGAGTGATTCCCTGCATGCGCATAGCAGTAGACTAGAATGGAGTTTTTGCCGCCGTGGTGGCTCAGTGGTTATGGTGCTTGGCTGCTGACCCGAAAGACGCGGGTTCGATCCCGGCCGCGGCGGTTGAATTTCTTTGGAGGAGGAATTCTAGAGGCCCGTGTACTGTGCGATGTCAGTGCACGTTAAAGAACCCCAGGTGGTCGAAATTTCCGGAGCCCGCCACTACGGCGTCTCTCATAGCCTTAGTCGCTTTGGGACGTTAACCCCCATAAACCAAACCAGAATGGAGTTTTTTACCTTACCTAATCGATATTTTACGACTGATGATTGGCTAGTTGAGATAATCCTTTTTTTTAAGTCACGTGCTAGTATGTCGCAAACTTTCGTAGGACGCGATCACCGCAGTCGTTTTATTTGGGCTGTAAACAAACTCACGCGAGTTTATTTCCCACTTTCTTCGCCACGCTGCAAGCCCTCATGACCAATGCTGTGCGAGAGAGGGATACTTAAAAGATATTGTAGACGGGCTAGACCGTTTACGTTTCAGGAAGCATTAGAGCGCATACAACAGACAAACACAGAAAAGTTAGCGCATGTACCGTGTCCATCCTGTCTTCTGTGTTTGGTGTAGGTGCTATGCTTCCTGCAAATTCAGAGGGATATATGCTAAGGATGTTTGCTAGTTCTTACTGAAGATTCTTGGCGTCGGAAAATTTGCAACAGTCCTTGACTGCTCGCAGCGCATACAGCTGTTTAAATTTCAATCCTCGGCTCATGTTACACGTCTGACACTATACATATGGTGTCATGTTTAAAATGGATGCACTTAGCTATTTTTCCCTGCTCCCTGAAGTTATCGTAGCACCTTCCTTTGTGCTTTTTACGCTCCAACGTGAAGTTCTAAAGAACTTCATCCTACATATAGCTGTGTTACAGGAATTCCTGTGTGGAGAAATTGTTTTATATAGTCACGACCTAATACGGGTTATTATGTGGATCTGCGAACTTTCTTCTGCTACTTCACTGTGTAGCTGCGGTACAACTGCGGCTCGAGATTTGAGCAGCAGTACTTTGGAGTAGCTACATGGCGTGTGCTGAATATTAAAACAATACGCACTAGTTCTTGGCGAGAAACTGTCAGTTATACAAAACCAAGACCTTTAACGCAATAAGTTTCGGATTTCGGCATATGGTGCATTTTTCATTGTCGCGCGCACTCATCGTGGTGCTGGCGCAGCCTTTGGGGTCAGAATTTGCCTGCGCTCAAACTGAGGCCACAGTGTCAAGCATAACAGGTTGTTAATACACGCTCCGTTCTCATGTGTTGTCATGCAAGGCAACAACTGAAAAGTTGCCAGACACACAGGCTTGCTTTTGGGCTGTGTAGCGAAGCTTAAATGGCGTCCTTAGCACTTCGTAATTCTGACGAGGCTGGGAAGAAAGTACTGCTCGGCCCCCAGGGATTTCGAACGCACGGCAAGATATACGAGTTGCACCGCAAGACCTAAAAGTAAACCCGTTGGCCTAGGAACCTTTGTAAAGGACGGCTCGTATAGCACGTTAGTCCTGCGCATTCACTTTAGTTCACTGTGGTGATATTTCGCCACCTATACGTACTTGAGCTGAAACCACGGTTTGTAGCGTGTCAAGTGTCGTGTTATGAGATAGAAACAAATACGCGAAAAGTTGTTCACTTTTCACCTCCCGGCTTGAAGGCAGTGGAGGATCCCCTGAAAGAAGAGTCTGGCTCTCCTCCAAACCAGAATGCTCCAGACTCTATTATCGACCTGGTTACGTTTGTAGAGCGAGGGAAGAGTTTAGGCCGGATGACACACACGGCCTTCCTTGACCTCCGTTGCCATTTCGATGCGTCAATCCGCGCGCGCGCTCTCAATTCGTGGCCTACATAGCCCTTGAGCGAAAGCACGACTGCTCCGCAGGATTTGGAAGTTTTCTTGCAGGTGCACTACGCTATGACGTGAACTGCCGAAGCACAGCGCCGTCCCGCGAATTAAAACTGGCGTGCGACGAGGAAGTTTCAACGTTGTCAAGTTGAGACTCGCACACTGGTCTCGTAGGTTGGCGCTTCCCTATTCTGCATTTCATTTCACGATAACATTGAATGTGTCTTCTGAAGAAGTTGTTTCAGTAAATAACTGCAATAATAACGTATTCCTCGATTAACTTTGTTTCTTAGAATGGTAAAGAAGACTGTGGTCGACGATGACATTGAAAATCTCTCCTAAAGAAGCTGTTTCAGTAAAGAACTGCAATAATAACGTATTACTCGCTTGATACGTGGGCATCTTGACCAATGTCCGTACTGTCGTTACAAGCAAGTAGCAATAGTAGGGAAATAGGGATAAAAATACGAAAAGCGTCACCGCATACACAACTGCCGGAAAGAGGGAGGTTTCAATTTCATTTTGCAATCGGCAAAATATAATGAAAGAGGCACGAATGTTTCGGCGCATAACTCTGCCGTGTTCTCCTTCACGAAAATGCGCTTTGACAGCTTGCAGCTCACTGTAAACCATGGCAGACAATGGTTCTCTTACATGTCGAGCTCACGGCTTCCTTCGCAGATCAGATTCGACGGTTTGTTTCTGCTTTGCTTACATGCCGCATGGTGAGGAACGCGTTAACTGAACACAGTCGTCCACTCGACAACAGTTTACCTTCAACGTGCTGCGAATGACTGCAGCGGGACAGCTCGCCAAAATCAAATGAGGAACGTCATATCGCTACAATGCGTGTTGTCCACCCTGCTGCGCATGCTCCACAAAGAATCGATACTTACTGTCGCGGAAATTCGCCATTAGTTGAGCAAAATAGGCCACAAAAACACTTTCCACTTCTTACAACGCCACTGAGGCATCGTCGGCAGCGATCACTCAAAGCTAGCTGTTCAACCGTACCACGCGGTACCGCTACGCGTTTATTCAGGTTTAAAAAAACAGGTGCCGAGAGGCAATTTGGCGCTCTCCGGCACACCAAATTGCACGCTTATCCGATTTTACTCTGAAAGTGCGGTGCGTCGCCATTCCATGCGCTCCCACGTGTCCACCACGCCTTCCTTCCCTCGTCTCCCGGCATCTCGTGTGCCACTGCCCAAGGTAGTGTAGCTAACCGAAACTCATACCGTTCTTGTGTCGCAAGACGACACCTACTCTTGGCCTTCTATGCACGACCCATCAGAGTAGTAATTTATCTAACATGATAGCGCGCAGCATCCGAACATGCTTCAAATGGCTTTGTTTTCCCAATCGAAGAGAAATAAACCTATAACTCCTTGTTTGCTAGAAGCATGTCACCATTTTGTTAGGCCTTTACAATGGCTTGTACATTGTCCACTGTACACTTAGATTCTTGAGTGCTCTTAGCTGTTTTGCACTGATGTTCAATGCAGCAGGAATACAATTTCCAAACAGCACTATTTTCAGCGCTCGGGCATCAAGTGTCCTCGCTGGAAGCTGGGCATGCCACCTGTATCATCGAGTATTCCGGGAATCGATAAAATGTCCTCTGCCCGCCGCCTACAGTTTAAACTTCTCCCACTGCAGCACATGAGCCGGCTGCGCGATCTGTATGGATCGATAAGTGGCTGATAGTGCGACGGAGACGCTTCACTTACCCCAGAGTCGAATAAGGTTCTCATTCGTCTCACAAGAATTCCTGCGCGTCGGCAGAACTCCTTGTGTGCAAGCAAGAAGGCATATCGCCAAGGGTAACGCATGCTGGTTCTTGGCTCGAAAGGATTCACTTGATTATTTCAGTTTTACAGCTCCATTTATATTCTTAAAATGATCTACACTAGTATTAAAAAAAAAGGTAGTAAAAAGGCAGTAAGTGCAGCAGTTGCTAACTCTTACTGCATTTTACTACTTTTTTTACTAAATATTTACTACCCTCTTTAGTGTAGTTGGTAAAAGTTGGCCCTTTTTACCTTTTTACTTCCTACGGCCGCTAGCTAGTACCTGGTCAGTGACCGTTTATTGAACCCTAAAATAAAGCCGTAGAAGATAATTGACACAAAATATTGCGTGAATAAAACGGTTTTGTAATTAAACATTTCGGCAGCGTCGTGCGTTTAGATACCTGTTTTTACAATCACAACTTCATAATTAAGGCTCGTATCGGTTAAGAGCCACTAGCCCGTAACTGAGGGGCAGCTTTACGGATTATATAAGACGGAGAAAGATTTACCCGTGCAACGCGCAGTGCGCGTGTCGCACTTGTGTGGCTTTTTCTGATATGTGCTTTTCTTGCATTCTGAACCCATGTGGGGGTGTTTGATGCTCAGTATATATGTATAAGCCAGAGTGTGTGATTTACGACCCACCAGCGCACCCTGATAGTTCTCACTAGTGTCGGCCACTGGTCGCATTCAACATATACTTTTTTATTTTTCCAGTCTGCACACAAATTTAACAAGCCATACCAACGCACCGTTCTAAAACGCAGCAACATATTCTAAGTAAATACTACTGCTACCTTTTTGTTAGTGACTGTAGTGCTCTTCACAAGCTTAATAAGGAAGTCACTTTCACTAGATCTACTTTTGCTACCTCCAGTTACGAAGAAGGTAGTGGTCTGTGTGACTAGAATCTGTTTGTAGTTACTTAGTGAATTATTCAACCTTTTTCTTAAGAGTGTATCTGCTGTGAAATTTCAGAATCATTCACCTTTGCTTCACTGGACGACTAACAGGCTCATTCTCAGTAGAGCCTTCGCTACATATATCTGTGCTATGTAATGAGTTGGCGAATCGATTGGCTACTGCTGTTTACATGTCGACTGAGTGGAGGTTTGTTGCGTTCTCGCAATCTCATGCCAAGAACATTCTTCATAACCTGTAACAGAAGCATGAGAGACCTTGCGGCCAAATGAGAAAGAGAAGTCGTCTTAACTGAACGGGTGGACCTTTTTCCACGATTTATATGAAAATTGCATAGTGACCGGTGCATGGACGCGGTCTTACACCACTTACGCTTCGTTGTGGTAAACGCTTCGCTTCCTTCATCGCACAAAGAAGGAAGCGTTGCCTTGCTGCGCTTGCTGTGACAGCGCGGATGCTTCCGTGAAGCGCTGAGTGATAGAATTCCCTCATCGAGGCCAGTAGTGCGCGATCAAAAGCGACAAGTCAAGTTTTTTTTAGACCAGCCTCCATTCACCATGGCCAAAACACCAGGGCCATCGTTATGCTTCGCGAAGGGAAAGTTTTTCTGTTAACCCGGGCCGATCCCATGCTGCTGCAAAATGCGTGAATACTCATTGCCAGTTGAAATCAAAAAGAAGAAATGGGCACGGAAAGAGCATGTAATGCGATGGCAAGACTACCAGTGGTCGTTTCGAGTAACGAAATGAATTCCAAGAGATGGCAAGCGTAGCAGGATGAAGGCAGGAAGTCTGGACGAGTGAGATTAGGAAGCCTGCGGGTATAAGGTGGCCGCAGCTAGTACAGGACAGGGTTAATTACAGGTATATGGGAGAGACATCTGCCCTGCAGTGGGCGTTAGGCTGATGATGATTGAGATTATGATGATACTTCGAAGTTATCAAGCTGTATTGTGCCATTGTGTGTGTAGTCGTGGTCAGGTACCGTTGATGGGAAGGTCACTTACCTTGATTGCATATATTGCTTAAGCTAGTTCACATGTGGCATATTTTATGTGTACGCGTGTGTGCGTAAGATAGAGGTTTTCGTTTTAGTTTGATTCGTTTAATAATTATAGACACCATACAGTAGACAGCAAATTTTTGCTTGCGTGTTTTCTTTTTTCAAATTATGCGCTAACAATTAAGCAGTAATATATATAGATAACCGCGTGACATGCGCCTACGTCCGCTGAATAATTTATAAATGAATTTCTTAACGCTGTTTTGGCTTCTGTTTCAACAACCGAACGAAGGCTGTGACGTGTAGTTGGTCTTTGGGACACGTGAGACACGAAAAAAAAAAAAAAACGGCGGTGTAACTGATGATACGTCGTTCGTTGTCATTCCAGCTCTTGAAGCGGGCTGGTCTAAGTGTTGTACGGGGAAAAACGAAGAAACTATGTATCAGCACTTATACTGCCGTTTTTTTCGAGCCTCACGCGTCCTAAAAACCAACCACTCGTCTCAGCCGCCGTTCGGTTGTTGAAACCGAAATCAAAACAGCGCGAAGAATAAATTCATTTATAAATTATTCAGCGGACGCAGGCGAATATCACGCGATTATTTATGGATAATAATGTCTAGCGCATCATTTGAATGAAGAAAACAGGCAACTTAAGTTGAGTGTCTATAGTAATTTGTCTCCTTCGTTATAGTGTTCCTAGGCGCTCCCCGTCATACCTACGATTGGCAGAATATACTGGCTTGCCTCAATGGCGTCATAAAACTGAAAACAGCTGTGACTGATGCAAGACTTCAACTGGCTCCATGTCGCGCTAGATACTACCCATTCTACTATCAGTGGCAAAATCTGCCAAGCAAGCCAGACGTGCCTAAGCGACACGATGCCGCTTATTTCTTAACGGCTCCTCTAGTCTATAGCCTGTCTTCACGTTCGTTTTGCGTCTCACAATCTATGAATGAGGCTTGTTTTGTAAAATGATTGGTTTTCAGGAACTGAAAGGCGCAGTAACTGTCTCAATTCTCGGTGAACATCTCCACCACGCCGTGAGGGAAGGAAGAAAGGCGGGAGTGAAAGAAGGAGGAAAAGAGGTGCCGTAGTGGAGGGCTCCAGAAGAATTTCGGTCACTTGGGACCTTCAACATGAAATGACATCGCACATCACACGGGCGTCTTTTGAGTTCCACCTCCAAAGAAGCGCGGCCGCCCACGAGTTCGAACCCGGGTACATAATTCGTATTGGCTGACTGAGAACAGACTCACATAAGCACGCCCACATCACCATCATCATCATTATGAACATCCTGACTACGCCCACTGCCGGGCAAAGGCCTCTCCCATATCTCTCCAATTAACCCCGTCCTTCGGCAATTTCGGCCACAGTATTCCCGCAAACTTCTTAATCTCACCCGCCCACATAACTTTCTGCCGCCACCTACTACGCTACATATTAGCACGCCCACATACAATGCTCAACTGGTGCATGCTTCAGTGGGAGTGTTTAGTTAGACCACCGGTCTTTCACCGTGGTTAGAACACAGACGCGCTGTTCTGGAAAAAATAGGGTATCACGGCCCATTGAATTCACCTGTGTCATCATTACTGTCAGGCTGTCAAGAATGAGTTCCAGCCGAAATTAGGCTTAAGATTAGGTCTAAATTTATGCAGAGCTTCCAAGAAAAAAAAAATATTTACTTGGTGATACAGGGTCTCAGCAAAACTTACCTTTGACAGCCATAAGCAAACCGACCAAAGCAGCGTCACAAAAAACGCGCGCAAAGTTTAAACGCGCGGTTAACTTTGTCCTTTAGGAACCTATCGAGCTTGCACCGCCATCTAGCGAGGCAGACGGCGTTCCATAATTCTGGATGGTATTGTTCTGATATTGTACTCTGAGATGGCGCCACTACCGCACAGATTATTCGTTTCGTTCTTTGTCGCGAGGGCCATGAGATTACCGGACGTGATACGCAAGAGTCAAATTTTCGGTAGCAGAGCAGCAAGGCATACGTTAGGTCGTGACGGGTGTTTTGCAGTCCGTTGGCTGAAACTCGGGTGTTTTCTTCAGCCCAAACGTTTTGAAAGCGAACAGCCGTGGAAGACATATTAGCAGTTACTCGGAGGACTGCTACAGAGTCGGATATATTTTCAAATACAGGTATATTTTTAAATTCTGCGGTTAAGGTACGTCCGACGGACCGGGCACATTTTTATCCGAAGTACGTCGGAAGGATTCGGTCAGTGTTCTTTAAGGTTGTGGATAAAGTTTAGCAGGATGGGCCTGGTTCATTGTTTTCCCCAGTACGTCGGCTGTTCTGACCACTGGTTTTCATGTCCTACCATTTGATTCTCGCTCGGCGGTCTGCTCGATTTTGACCTCGTTGTGCGCCTTTGGATTGCACTGCGATGATAGTTACACCTTTGGTTCAAGAATGTTAGCCCACTGACCAGAATGTGGTGATTGGCGTTGGGTGCACGCTCATCGAGAGCTCCAAATACCATAACCTCTGGTTGCAGCGTTTGCCGCATGTCGTTTGGTTGCAGCGTGCGAACCGCAAAATTACTCCTTGCTATTTCCATGCAAACATGTGTTTCTGCCGTGTGCTGAAGTGAGCTTAGTGAAATTGGAGCTTTGCTTTTTTTCTTCGGCGGGCCGCTGTCCTCCACTCTGAGTTGCGTGCGTGTCACATCGGTGCTCAAAATACATGTGTGGAGATGGCTGAGCGCGGGCCCCATCGACTCACGTTAAGGTCGAACCCGCGGGGGTTTAAACTCTAATGTACGCGAACCTTCGTCCGTCAAGCAAAGCAACCAATTGCAACCGACCCAGGAAGCACCACGAGCGCAGAAAAAAATGTTATAAAATTTTTGCATAAATTTCATAACGTTACATGTTACATAGGACCGTTATTTCAATTTTAAAAATTAACAAATAAAGTTATGTCCGATGTGGCGCGAAACATTACTAAAGTGTTATTTTGTGCTTTGGTCAAACGTCCCAAATGCTGTAATGTACTTTTTTGTGCGTATTTTGGAGTGTTAGAAATAAACTTTATAATAAGCTTTCCGTAGCATCGATTGAACATTTGAAGAAAATAAATGCATTTGTCACTAAAATGGTACAGCAACCCTTCTGTGAAGGTATACACAACTTAATTAACTCATTGCATTGATCAGCAATAAGGGCGATACTTGAGCTCCACAACACATCATAACATGCAGCTCAAACACCAACCACCGAACAGGTACTATGGATTCTAGCGTATATACCCGTTAGTGAGGGCTTAGTGATAGTGGCGAATGGGTAACACGCGAAGCTTTCGAACAAAAAAAAAAAAAATCCGAAGCCACTTAAGGCTGCCTACGTGCCGTGAAGGCGAAAGAATGAGTGTGTCATCGTGAGCGTTCGACGTCGACGCAGGTTGCGCACTGAGAAATGAAACGAAGACGCTACTCCGAACGCTGATTCCACAAACGCTGAATTTGCAGAGATCCGAGTGAAACACTCGGACACTCGGTTCAAATGCTTGTCCCGAGCTATCCTTCAACCTGGCTATAACGTATGCTATATGGAACGAGAAATCGTATAACACCCTTCGCAACGATCCACGATGAACGGTTGCGTCACAATTTCAATACGAAGATTGATTGTCGTGGGAAGGGAAAGGAAATGGTGCAGTAACTGTCTAACATCTCGTTGGACACCTCAAAGAGAAATCGTATGACACTGCCAGGAACGCTGTACAACAAACGGTTACTCACAATTTTGGTACGAATGCAGTCGGAAAAAGGGGCGCCACATTGGGCCAGTGGGGGGATATATAAGACGAACGGAATGAATGTAATTGTCTGAAATTGCGCCGCTTGGCTTTGTGTGTGCGTCCTACGGCCGCTTAATGACGTCACCCTGTTTTTCTTGCCATCGCTGGGATTTTCAGTGCCCCTTGCGAGTACACATGCGCTAACACAAATACTCTGCCGGCTTTTCTCGTAATGGGGCTAGTAAGGCTTTTGCCTTAATAATGGGGCTGTGCATGCAGTCCATGGCAGGCACTATCCAATAGATTTAGCTGCGAAGTACTGCTAGTTGAAGCACATCTTCACTGCACGAACGCGGTTGGAAAACTTAAGGGACCCATTGCTTGAAATATATTTGTAATGCAGTTTTATAGATTTGATGCAAACATTCCAAAAACGTTTAGAAGACCATATTACAACAATGCTTATTTGGAACGTTTATGTTTAAAATACAACATATAGCATTATTTGGTAATTTTTAATAGTATAATGTCGTTTAAAAGTCAGCTTTAAAGTTATGTTTACTTTGAACGTTTTCGGTGCAACATATAACGGTGTTTGTTAATTTTACCCTGAAGTACCGTATCTGCGACTTAGGTGATATTTTTATAAGGTTGTAGCGTATGGTGCGGACTGGGATGTTGTATCATAAATTTTAGTCTAACATACAAAGTAAACATTTTGCTAATGATGTTTGCTAAACTTTCTAATGTTTTAAGGTTAGTGTTATAATAATCTTTTGTTTTATTCGAGCATTAACATTTGAACTAAACATTTTTCTGACGTTGTCTAAATGTTGTTGTAATTAAAGCATAACTATAGAAAAACGTTACAAATATACTTCACGTTTGAGCCCCAGAAACTTCCCTACTGTTCTCACAGTAAAGACGTTCTTCTAGTAGCAGTACTTTTCAATATGTCTCTTAAATTCTGACTGCCCTAGATCGCAGGTAAAGCCCCATTATTTTGTTACAAAACATTGCTTATAACCCATTCACCAATATCACTCTTGAGACACCATCTATATCCTGCATAGGCTTGTCGCCATGGTTCCATTCGGAGATGAGTCAATTGCATGTATTGTTTGTAATGTATTGTACAACTCAAGTTTTGCCCTCGTTTTTGGTCCTTCAAAGCGTTGTGTAAGTTGTGTATCATCCCAACTGGCGGGCCGGCATGCTTTTGCAAGGTTACTTTACCATTTCAGAGAAAGTTTACATGTAGTTTTAATGTTTAAATAAGGGAAATGTAATTCCAGCAATTATTTGTAATGTTCCAGAAACGTATTAAAAAGATAATTGGACATTGAGGAAAACTATATCCCGTATAGAGTAAAATTAAACGTAACTAAGAAATTCAAGACATTCATTTCTATAGCGACCGTATACTGGCATGCACACTCTTTTAGATGTCTAGCTCTTGCAGCCAGCAACATACTCCTGGCAACTTTTGATAAGCAATTATATAAGCAAATAAGTAATAATCTTGACCTAAGAAGGAAAAAAAGAATAGCCCTATCTCGTCGCTGAGAGTAGGTGTCAGCATGGAGAGCTTAGCAGGACCGGCGTAACACGACGTTTGGGGGGCATTACCCCCCTTCTATTCTTCAGCAGACTACGGCTGCCTTCTCTGATTTTTGTGTGGCCGCGTAATGGTGCTGTTGTGCTCCAGCGCCTGTGGCGTCCAGATCGCAAAGTATTCCAGATTCTGAAGACTCTCGCCGGCTCTTGAAGCACCCAGCTGTCTTGAAGCAATCAGCGGTCTGTAGCACTACGTACTGCGTCTGAGCCATGGACGCTCTGAACGATCATGGAACGCGTAGAAGATTATCTTTCTTTATTATCTTTATAGTTTCGATGTGTATTATCTCACTGCCACAGAAACATTTACAAGCTTGATTCAGCACCAAAACAAATACTCCTCTATACTTGTTTGGTGCGCTCTCCCACACACGTCAATGGGCTTTCCTGTTTTCTTTAGCGTTGCCCTATCCGCGGGCTACTTCATGTTGTTGGTGACCGGTCTGAAAACCTTGCTCTAAAAATAAATGGCTGCCTCAGCTCTCGGTTAATGTTGCATTCAGATAAAATAGTTGATAACCGTAGTAAACACTATAGATACAGAGAAAGAGGAGCTGGGGAATGGAAAAAAGAGAGAATGGCGAGGCACAACTGTGTGCAAGGCCTGCCAGCTGCTTTGAAAAAAATTGGTTCGGCCGACCCTTCACGGTATTTTACACAATGTATTGAAAGCTGAATCTTGAGTAACAAAAAAAAAACATTTCATTATCACTTAGCTGCACGGTCATATCTCGTTTTTGTCGAACTATGCGGAAACGGGGAAGTCCGGACACTCAAGCTTTCAGCGGCGTAGCGCTTGTTTTGATTTCTAAGTTACCTTGTCGACAATATGGTGTGGAACTTCCTGGTATCCTTCACTCGAATTATTACTCTATACGCATGCCACGGAGGCATTTTTTCTGCCTCAGTAAATTGGCTGAAGAAGCATTATGCGTTTCCGTTGCAGCGCACACTTATACTGTCCTGCGATTTCACATCTAGCAATGTTATGCATTTTCCTCTGTTTTAGTGGCTTCTAGTAGTGCTAGCAATACTGCCGATATTTTTTTAGGTCATACTTTGCTGAAAGCATATTACATGTTCACATTATTACTGGGACGTCATGTGCAGGATGCCTTGAGCCTATTATGTACTTTTCATAGCCTCTTGAGTGAAAGTTAAAGTGAACCTGCGGAAAATCGTGCATATCATCAAATAGAACGAAGGTAGCCCTGCAGCAGGGTGAAGTCTGCAGTTATGAGCTTGCAAATATACACGGCACTGAAGCCTCATAGTCTTACAAAAAGCCGTATATATGACTCATAGTGTTACAAATAACCGCTAACCCAGCTGTATACACTTAACGAGGGTATCTGCACTCCAAGAAAAGTTACAGCCTATTGTCAATTCTCGATGGTAGCAAAAGCACGATTTGCCTTTTTTTGAGGAAGTGACTGCGGCATATTAAAAAATGTGAACACAGTTTCTGCCATAACTTTCGGTGATTGTATTCAGCAGATCTTCATGCTTTGCCCGCAGGCTCGCCTACTCGTTGCACACGTTTCACAAGCGATTGCACACCACAATCAAAGGAACTCGGGGGTCGTTGGTTCAATTGTGTTAGAGGGACACGAATTGAATGCGTTACGATGTGTACGACGGTAAAGTGTGTTGGGGATGTGTACTGGGGTTAGACAATGATGACTTACAAAAAAAAAAAATTTGCTGACGTCGTCCAGGGGGCACGTCTTAAGTGTCGCGTGACAACAATGACTTCCAAAAAGTTGCTGACGTTCAAAATCAAATGCTCTCGCATTTCTCCAATGAGCATACTGCAGTGCTCTCCAAGTTTTTTAGGATAGGCGGCGGACGATAGGCTGACAAGCTTAGCGTGGCCAGAAAAAACACGCACACCCTTCACGGCTATAGTGACACGGTTGTCTTGCCTGTCCGGATCCGTCTGCGGCACAGCGGCGATGGGACATGGTGAAGTGACAGTGGGTCACAGTGCTGGCAGCAGACGACGTGGGCGGACGTTCACACGAAACAGGGTTCGCCTCGGCGCCTCAAGGTGACGGCTATGCTGGATCTCGCGGCCTGTTTGTAGTTGAGAGGTTTTAAGCACTCAGGCACCATTTGGCTTTGATTTTCCCCGTAACTTGAGGCTGGGGAATATAATCAGAGGTCAGCTAATTTAACATATTTAAGACTGACTACCATTATCCACCGGGCTGTTAAGAAACAAGTCTTTACTGATGCTTTAATATTCTCTCTAGTTAGCCGGAACGACACCACACTTTCTGAAAACACAATTTTTCCCCCAAAGTCAGCTCTAATTACTGAAGGTTTGACATCTATTTTACGGCTATATATATTTTTTGAAATCAACTAGATAATTTGATAAAAAACTGGCCGTCGGCAGAAATATTAAAGAAAAAAACACGAGAATTAATTTCTCAACAAGCTGCCACTGACTGATGTTCTCTTGTAAATGTATGGTACCCTTCCTATCTTAATTGCTTTTTATTCATTTATTCATAACGCGATGCGTGTATTATAATTTCGTGTATACATTTTCAACATTATCTGTTTCCTGTTTCCAATACATGTTCCTTTGCTGGTATTCGTTTTTGCTAATAACTTCTTACGGAAATATCCAAGATGTGTTGGCACCTGTTCCTTTCTACTTGTCGCCTAATTAACTGTAAATGCAATTAACAATATACACTAGGTCCCCCTGACAGTTTGTGTATTAAAGAACTCCTGCTCTATTGAAAAGTACCAAAAAATATTTCCTCGGGTTGCTGCGAGGCCTGTAGCACAGTCAGGGCGGGCTTTCTTGGAAGATCGGCCCGCTGGGCTTAAGCGCTACCGGGCAACAGTCTATGAACTTAAGAGTTAAGGGGCTGGTTGACGGTAGAACCGGAAAGCAGCATGTAACGACGACTGCGCGAACAGGAGATCGCGTTCCGAATCTTGGAGTACCTAATTTAAGGGTCAAGTGGTTATATTACCCTACCTGCACGCATGACGGCTTTCAGGATTGCATCAGCGAGTAAGTGAACAAGAAGCATATAACGGTGTACTCGGAACCAATGGCCGTACAAAGGAAATAATCATGCTCTCCACACTATTTTATGTTTACTGCCTCCTACCTGGTTAGCAGGCTTCTGGTTCACTCTACTCTCTTGACGACAGAAATGCGACAAAACATGAATGCCTTTTTTTTAGCATCACAACTCTATATGTTCTTGGAAGAAACGATGGACATCACCTGCCTCGAAAAGTCGTAATTCATTTTGCCATGAAAACAATCAGGTTCCTGCTCCTTGCGGTCTGTTGGCGTTTAAACTGGGGTCTTGTGAATCCGCTCAGGGGAAAAAAAATCTTTCTCAGTGGTTTGAGCAGCTGAAGACATACTCGCTTTCGAGGTTCTGGACCGTCGTGCATTGTTGAAACATCTGACATCTATCCTCTGTAGATGGTAGAAGTTGTTTTCTATTGAGTGCTTTGCAAGGCTGCTGCAAATGGATTTCGGAATGGTGGCCGGGATGTCGGGCGCTTGAGAGACAGTAGAAGGCGGTCCAGGTGAGAGAGCAGTGACGGTACAGTCGGTGAGAGAAGCCAAAGTAGCAAGCGATATGCCTGCAGGGAGAACTTCTGGTGACAAGCTGAAGTTGAGGACAGGAAGGTGTAGGTGCTATTCTGGGTGACGCTCACGATGAGGTGCGGAAGAACAACATTGCGGGAGAGAACGACATCGGCGAGTGGGCAGGCAAGATAATCAGTCAGGAACAGCAGAAAAAGGGTGACAATGGCAGGTAAACGGCAGAGTCTGGGGGCAGGCGAGCGTACTCGGTGGAGCGAAGGCGGGGCGAGGAGCTTGAGGGTGTGTCGGCTAAGCAGAGAGGCAGGTCCAATCGAAGAAGGCCGCTGGAGCAGTGGATAAGGGCAGAGTGAGCTGTTAGAAAGTCAAGACCAAGGATCACATTGTGAGGGCAGTGTTCGAGGACGATGAACAAAACTGGGATGTGATGATCGGCAACAGTGACGCGGGCAGTGCACAGGCCAGTGACGGCAGCAGTGCTGCCATCGCCAACGCGAACGGTGGGCGAAGCGGCAGGGGTCTGAACTTTTTTGAGGCGGCGGCAAAAACATGAGCTGAGAACCGAGATTTGGGCACCAGTGTCAATGAGGGCAGAAACAGGAACACCATCCACAAAGACATCGAGGAGATTACAGGGCGAAGGCTGGGGCAGTAGAGGATTTGCAGGTCGGGGCACCAATGCAGCATCACCTCCGGGAGCTGCACTGGCTAGTTTCCTGCGAAGCGGCCTGCAAAGGACGGTGAGTGGGGTGCGGAAGAGGTGAGCGGGAACGGTGGGCTGTCGGGGAAGGGGAGCGGCTGGATCTACCAGGAGGCGGTGTGGACTTGGCGCTGGGTGGGTCATTCCGAGGCGTAAAACGACGGGGTCCATAGTCATAGCGGCGGTCAGCGTAGAGCAAAGGTCGGGGTGGTGCGTACCAACGGCTGCGGCAGTGGCGAGAGATGTGGCCTACGCGCGAGCACGTGAAACAGATCGGCCGGTCATCAGGGGTACGCAATCATCTGGATTGCGGTATCGGTAACTTGGGTTACCGGCAAGTATTGCGGGGAGATATGAGGCTCGCACTCCGAGATTCGACGGGGTGGCTAGAGGGCATGCCCAAGTTGGCGACCTCCTGGCGGACGACAGCTTGAATGAGTGATATTGTGGCGAGGGTTTGTCCGACAAGGGCGCGTTGGTCGTAACAGGAGTCAGGGCCTCCAGTTCACGGCGCATGATGCGAGTCACGTTGTTGGGGTTTGAAGGCTGCCACAGTGTCGGCAGGTCCTCGTACGTGGAACTGGCAGCTGTGTTAGGCAGGTGGTCAAAGCGGTGCTCAATGCGCCGGTGCTTGGCCTGCTCGAAGCGTTGACACACCTGCAGAGCGGAGTCAACCGTAGAGCAGCCCCGGCATAGTAGAAGATGGAAGGCATCGTCGGCAATGCCTTTGAGGATGTGGCCTACCTTATCGTCTTCGGTCATGCTGTTATCGACCTTCCGGCACAGTGCCAAGACGTCTTGGGTGTAGGTGATGTATGATTCAGTCGCCGTTTGGGCGCGAGCTGCAAGTTATTTTGAAGCGAAAAGCTTCACTAGGGTTGTCAACACCGCGCTTCACGTGAGCCGAAGGCCACATTTGCCACTTCCGCGTATGCGCGAAACCGAGCGACGTCACGCACGGCGCAGGTGGCCGCCGTCGCCGCCGCCGCCGCCCCTGACTCCGTCGCCTGACCTTTCGCCGTCGCCGCGTGCTACTGCGCATGTGCGCCGCCGCTTCTCCTCCTCGCCACCGTTTGACCTTTCACCGCAGCCGTGCGCAGTGCGCATGTGAAAGGAGGGGTACATAAGACGCGCTTGCCCATAGAACAGGCGCAGACACTCGCCATGGAAGGAGAAGAAGAAGCAACAGTCGGACGGCGCAGAAACACCGATCCAGAAGTGGTAGCTTGGGAGTTGCCTGAAAAGCAGCAAGAGCTTTTCGCTTCGAGATATCCAGGCTTAACCTTAGCTAAGCAACAGCCATTTTTTTTTTTTTGGCAGCAAGCTGACGGCCAACTGGCTTCCCAAACAGGTCGCGGAGCTTCTGTTTGCAGACTTCCCACGTGGCAATTTCTTCTTCGTGGGTTCGGAACTAGACCTCGTGCAGTGCCGGCAAGATAAAAAATCACATTGGCCAGCTTCGGCGTGATGTCCCACCTGTTGTGCTGGCTAACACGCTCATAAAGCGAGAGCCAGTCCTCGACGTCCACGTCATCTGTACCACAGAATGTGCCCGGGTCGCGAGGGTGGGCTACGACGACAGTTGGCAGGCGCAGACGGGAGGGGTGTTGGGGGGCGGGGGGGCGTCGGTAGCCATCGCGACGGGTCCGAGGTTACGGCCGCTCCGAAGATCCAGCGTGTGGTCGGCTCTAACCAGCGAAAGTCTGTATTGACAGCTGCGCTGCGATGGCCAGCACTCCGCTCAGAGACTCCAAGGGACCAGCTTCACATTGTCAGCATAGTCGTCGTCCAGCGCACCGTCACTTCGTCGTTCACGATTCGTTCACGATTCATTCACGAGTAGAGTACACTGATACGGTAACCAGTTCACTGGTAACAATATCATCAAAAAATTTAAATTCTTCTAGTTTATGGTTTGCTGGCTGTTCATTCACGTGTAAGCAATTTAATGCCTTCAAGCGAGTGCGGTGAGGACCAAACCATTACTCCTTAGCAATGCGGCCTAAGTGTACCGGGGCGCCATAAAAAAAAGTTAGCAACGAGCAGCTTGTTAAAGAGCTTAGGCCATGGAGGTGCTCCTCGCGCCTTATCACGACCCATTATGTAGCCATTGTGATTTGTTGCCCTGTGAAAGTCCTCCAGATGTTATTTGTACGGGGGTCGAGGGTTCCTCAAGCTGCTTGCATGCAGCTTTTACCTCGACCTCCTGTATCCTAGACAATGGGAAATGAATGAATGAATGAATGAATGAATGAATGAATGAATCATTGCGGACCCTGCCCGGAGCTGTGCACAGCGTAGAAGCCTGAACGCCTATGCGGCTTCATTCGGCGATTACGTCACCATTTCAAACACTAGCGCAAAAAGACTTCAGATTCTTTACGTGCAAGTTTCGCACACTCGCCTCCTTTAAGCTCGTTGAATTCTAAAATCACTTCAGTTGCCCTTTAAGATAATAAACGTATTACCTACCGAAGCGTATTCTAGAAAATGAGCACGCAAAACTCGTAAAGAAATTGTTACGGCGATAAATGTAAGAACAATGGAAACACAAGAAAGAAGTTTAAAAAAGGGGAATAAAGCAAGAAACTACCACAGCGAATCTCCGTTAAGTCGACAGACTCGAAAATTCATGACTGCACATCTAAACTAAAGAACCTCAACAGAGACGTTTTGCTGGGGGAGTGAAGCATACCTGAACGTGCGCGACGGCGTAACTGGAGTGCAGCGCGCGCACAAAGCTTACTATAGTCGTACGCAACTGAACAACGCAGCAGTGAATGCTCCTGAAGGGGGCCCTCCAGCCAATGTAGCCGACCGGTTCTAATGACGTCGCGGTTAGTCCTCAAGCGTAAAACCGTAGGTGGCTGGCAGGTACGTGCCTCCGTGAAATGGGATTAACCGCAACTTCAGGACAGCCAGTCGATGCCATTGGCTGGACAGCCTCATTTGAGGAACATTTGCCGCTGCTTTCTTGAGTTGTCTCAGTCTGCAGGTAGCCAGCATCAAGAAACATGATGTGCGAGCTTGTGGCTTGTCGATAGAATTTACAGTGGCGTGTCTGGAGCTAAAATCTCGTAATTCTCGCGTTAACGAGTGTCACGTCACGAACTGCTCCCACATTCAGCACCTCGTGGCATAATAAAAAAAACAACCTCAGATGAGATCCGTCCGAGGGCCGCTCAAAGGAAGAGAAACCTATATTGGCTCATTTGCGAGAGCACTGGCCGCGAATAATTGGTGGCATCGTTTTTAATCTGGGGCACAACCACGTATACAAATTTGCAAAAGATCTTCATACTTCAAAAAAAAAAAACTGATCAGAATACTTTTCAATACATCATACTCATACAACAGTCACTCGCAAGGTCTTTTCCCAAAAGCAAACATAATACAAGTATTCAATCTATACAATTATAAGCAAACACTTGCATTCCAGCTCGAATTAAACAATCATCTTGAATCTTTGCGTGAGTTGTCTTTACTGGAAAAAAGAACTGTTTGTTACCCTACCCGTCATAAAGAGGAGTGGATTGTACCAACTCCTAGAACCAAATACGCAATGGAAAAATTATCCTTCACCCTTCCAACACTATTAAATAACTATCAAAAATCCGAAACTGACCTGTTTAATATATCTAAACACGAATTACGACAGCTTCACTGCATACACTCCTAAAAATTGTATACCTGTGTTCCTATGATATGTATATTTAATCTTTTGTTTATTGTACCTCTTTGTGCCCTCTGTATTTATTGCATTGTTGTTGTTTTTTCTTCTTTTTTTCCTTTCTACTGTACTTTATTTTGGATCTGCTAAATCGCGAAGAGTTTAGATGTGTATATTTGTGTCGTTCCATGCCTTGCTGCTGTTGCCCTGTAGAGGGGGGCTGTGGGCCTTTGTCAAGCTGCCGTTTACGAGCAGCTTTTACCCACAACCTCCTCCATCATACCGATGGAATAAAGATTATTATTATTAAATGAAGTGAACCCGACGACTTGGCAACGTGGCATGAAAAAACAGAGCGATTAATGGATGGATTGGGAAACTTTACTTAGCAAGAGAATTCAAGGCCCACAGGCCTCCTGGGTCTCCGCACGACCCCACTCACGGTCTAAACGTTCATATGGTGTTGGTCCATGACGTACGCATGCGGCCCGGCTGACGGCGATCTTCTGCCTGGCCAGGTCCGTTGACCGCAGTGGGGTCTCCCAGCCCTCCCAGGTTCGGAGGGGCACCCGAAACACAAAGGCAAGAAGAGAAAAGCGCAAGACAAGACAACAGTTTCTTATCTTGTACTTTCTTCTTTGTGTTTCATCCGTAACGTCGTTTTTTCATCACATAACGCAGGTGGGCGTGGTAGCAATAGTAGTGGGCATAGTAGCACACGTTTCTCTTGCACCCGCTCTGTATCAGTGAATTGACTAGAAAACGTCAATGTTGACTGCCATGCAGTCGTGCAAGATTCACAATGCGCGCACTATGTAAGACAGCGCACAGGCCACCCCCATACATTGGGGTAGCTAACGTACTTAAGCTAACTACGTTTTCCAAATTCCGCACAAAAACCAAGAGCAAAAAGGTGCCTTCTTTCCGCGCACCTGTGATAATGAGCATCTCTAGCACCCCCCCCCCCCCCCCCCCTTGCGAAGGGAAATACCTGCACGTTTTCGGGCTTCCTGACGTTGACGTTAAAATCCGCGGTCAGTAGGGCCCGTATGGGAACCTCTACGCCGTCCATTTGATAATACGTAATTGTGCAAGGTGTGTTGGTTGCGGAATAAACACATGACGACTTTGGCCGCAGCGTTCGGCGCCGACATCGTGGTGACCACTACCAGAGGACGTCCGTGTTTCATTCTACTCTACGAACGCCCCCTAACTGATCACTCCCAATCAGTAAGTCCTCCTTGATTTACTATTATGCTTCAAGGAAAAAGATTTGAAGCCCAGTAATTTAGTCAGGCATATTTTGCCGCGATCGTGCTCAGGGAAGTTCACGATGCTAACTGCGGGAATGTCCTTTCGTTTCTTAGAGCTGATGCACGTGTATCTGCCCACGTTATGAGCGAGAACATGGCGCAGCAGGACAATGTCGTTCCCCGAGCTGTCATCTGTGAGGGCCTTGGACGACTCGACGCCGTGGAAACCGATAACTATGCTCTGTCTCACGATATGTTAGCACTGAAGTATAAGCTACGGCCGGCGTCAGCATATCAAGGCAAGGGTAGGAAAGCGTCTATGACAGGATTGCGCCCGTCATTTCGGCCATCGTTATAGCACAGCGCACAACGAACAAGTTAAGGCCAACAAGATGCTTGAGAAGCTTGCAAATTTGGCCTCCGATTTTTAGGCGCCAATTAACCCTATAGCTTCGACTTCAGAGCCAGCGGAGTGTGACTCAGTGTAGAGCTTTTTTTTTTCTTCTTTTTACCGCCGTTATGAGGTTTGCTGGGAAGGAGAAAAGAGCTAGGGCGAAGAAAGAACGGGCGCGGGAACCATCTCACTCTGGGTAGACGCCTCAATCACGCCGTTATGTATGCAGCATTCTTCGTAAAATTGCAAATATCGATCAAAGAAATTGTTAGAAGGATGTTTACTTGCTTTCTGTGCATCGAGTTAAAGGATGTGATGCTCGGTACATTCAACGCTTTTCCATCTGGTAGTGCTGGCGTGACCGTCACCGTCATGGTATGTCGTAAACAATCACCGCCAGCACTTTTCATCCTGCCATGGAGCGATGAAGTGGAGAGGACACCAGTGCCGCAGCTCCCCCCCCCCCCCCCCCCCCCCGTTCTCATAAGTGCACCCACCCACAGGCCAGCGCGGAACACTGTAGCACACGGTGCAATTCCAAAAAGCATACACAAAGCAATGTTGCCAGATCGGCCACCTTTCTCAAGGTTGGCCATACACCTAAGCCTAGCGGGTTTAAATTCGGATTAAAAAAGAAAATAAAAGGAAAACGCACCAAAAGCGCCCTACTAAGGTGGGGCTGTTTCCCTTATATGTATATGCACTGCATAAGAAAGAACTCATTCGATCAGATCTTTCAGGCTCTTTATCGAATGCCACTTGCGTTCCTTCATTCAAAATAACATGATCAATTTTTAAACGTCTTTCTAATTACGTTGTGCAGTGCCGAAAGTGGTTCTACTCTGGCGATAGCACTCTGACCTTGTCTATTTTGAGCCACGGCTCCGCGGCCTCCGCGCTCGCGCGTGGGTCAGCTACCCCAGCCTGATGGGCAAGAGGGGAATCCCTGATTTCGGACGTCCGTATGCTCTCAGGTGCTTGAGGGATTTCCCGCCGCTGCTGTACTTTGCTTACGAAACCAAAAAAAAAATAAACAATGTCAAAATCGAGAGCCATAAAATCGGTACCCGCAATTACACGTGCCCTGGAAAAGAAGTGAACGGGTACAGAGTGGCATAACCTCTCAGGCAAATGTGAGAAACAGGGTGACCTCAGGGGCCCGGCCTACAGCATGAACTCGCGAATCACGTGCAGTCGGTGAGAACAAAATTTCCCGCACACGAACCGTTGTCGTGACAACAGGGAGATGGAAAGATGGGGCGAGATGCGACGAGCAAGAATATTGAAGCATACACGGCGGAAACTGGGAGTGCGCGGATTGTCTCATTACAGCTTCGTGGAGTTCCTGACGCGAGATACCAATTTAGATGTCCACGCACCGTCCCCAATCGGTGCGATGATTGCACAGTGCTGCTGCGTTTAGAGTAGGCAACGATCCTCGGTTCTGAGAGAACGTCCTGAGCATACCGCTGGGAAGGTGCACTCCACTGCAGTACTGAAAGCAATTGAAGGAACGGGCGAGCAGAAGCAAGAGCAAGTCATGATGCAACAAAATTCTGAGCGATCGCAGCTTAGAAGCTGACTACTCGAAAAAAGAAGTACGAAACCACTAAAATGAACGCCAAAGTCCGGAGAATCCCCACCTTCGTGCTCCCCGACGGCATGTTTTGTCTTGTGGATATCATTCTTTTTGTTCAGCATGCAAACTAGAAAACAAAGTGAAGAAAGAGAAGGACAGAGAGGCAGAGTGGGAAAAAGAGCTTAGTATGACAATTCCAAACACTGCTTTTCTTCAAAACAGTCATCTGCGCAACATGCACAAGAGTGCCAATTTTAAGAGTGTTTAAGCCGTACTCTGTTTTCCATACCACTCCATACTAATTTGTTCCTTTCTGTTCTTTGGCGTGCACTGACATTGCACAGCACACAGTTGCGTTTTCATTTCTCTTCCATCAACGCACGCATTGGACTCACGAAGGTGGTAGTTTGCAGAAGACGCCAAAATAGAATTTTCCTACTATTTGATTTATTCTGTCCACAAAAAATCCACGCTCTCAACCGCAATGGCGAGTGTTGTTTCCTCTAAATTCTACTATTGTGAAATTTATGACGAAATGCATAACGAGTTTAGGGGTGGTAACCGTTTACTTTGGAAGGGTAGTGATAACCGCTTTGTTATCTGCAAAATACAGGGTGTTTCACCTAAAACTTTACAAACTTTTTAAAAATAGGCTTTTTGAGTTCGAAGAGCACTTTTTTCGGCATACCATTATAAGGGGTGCAGTACCACGGCCACTCAATGGAGGCGCACTTGGTGCGGCCCGCCGCGTCGGGCCTCAATGGCTGGGGAAGCGCGTATTGGGAGAAGTTCAAGTTTCCGCCGCTATTCTCCGCGGGGGCGCCACCACTCCGTGACAAGCCGCCGACGCGGAAGGAGTGCGCTGGCTATGTTGGCGTCTGTGTTTTCGCTCTATCTGCTCTGCATGACCGCGTGGTTCAGCTAGTTCTGCGTGCTTTTCATCGGTGCCTGTGTGAACAGCGTCGCTAAGCGCATGCGAAACCATGCCACGCAACTGCTGCGTGCCGCTGTGCACCACAAACGCAAGAAAAGATCCGAAGATCGGCTACCATGAGTTCCCGCAGAAGCAGCAAGCTATGCAACATGGTGGTTTCAGCCCTTCATCCCTATTTTGAGCAATGTCCGGAGTTGATTTGCGAGAGAGAAGACCGCAGTCACACCGAAGACCTCTGCAAAGCCTTTCTAGCCAAACTAATGCGACCACTGCTGACCGATTGGGCAGGAAACATCAATCTTACGATGAAAAAAATCATACTTGCTCATAAACCTCTTCCGAGGAAAGTTCTTCGCTTGTAAAATAGGCTTGAATTCCCTCGGTGCATCACGTGGCTTCAAAATAAAACGAAAAATATAGGCTGGGCCTGCTGGCGTCTAGTTCAACTGGCTGTCTAGAGTTGTTTCTTTTGCAACAGTTCGTGTCAGCAGTATATTTACGAGGGCAATCCCATAAGTGAGGTCTTCAAAGGGCTGCGGCCGCAGAGAAACTATATGCGTGGCTGCTCGCTGTACTGCTGTGCTCGTTGTTCCCCGTCTTCCAAACAAGCCATGACTCAGCGCGAAAGGGACTGTCAGTCTTGGTCCGGCAACCATTTGAAATGGAGCTTCCTTTTGTCTCTACCGCCAGGAGCGAAGTTCACGCAAATGGCATGCAACCAATCGAAAATTATCGCCTGTTGAAGGTAGAGTACGGAGAGTCTTGCATGGATGTTAAAAACTCCGCAATTGGTGTAGGAAGTTCGCAGCGGGTCGAACTTAAATTTACGACGAAGAAAGAAGCGGGAGGCCGTCAATTTCTGATCAAACAGTCGCGAAGGTCGAAGAAATGATGCGGCAATATCGGAGGATCACACTCGACGAACTCTGCATTTTGGTTCCTAGCGTTTCTAGAAGCACTATTCATAGGAGTTTAACAGCAAAGTTGAAATATCAGAAGGTGTGCGCAAGACAGGTTGCGCGAATGCTCACAGACGACCATCAACAACAATGCGTTGACTCCTCCCGCGAATTTCTTCCGCGTTCTGGAGATGAAACGGAGATATTTGTATTCTATTGTTACGGGTGATGAAACCTAGACATTCCACTTCACGCCTGAGACCAAACAAGAATCACGTGAGTGGCGGCACTCATCTTCACCCAAGCCGCGAAAATTCAAGCGAACACAGTCTGCCGGCAAAGTCATGGCAACTGTGTTTTGGGATCGATTGCACTTCTTGGCTCCTGGCTGGCACCACAGTAAACGCGGACAGATATTGTGAGACCCTTAAAAAAACTCAGACGGGCGATTCAAAATCGCCCGTCTCGCTCGCCCCCACGTTGCCTGTCAAACCATCGCCCTCCTAGTACAGTTTGTATAGGACGTCATCAGCCACTCAGCTTACAGTCCAGACTTGGCACCAATTGACTACCACTTCTTTCCAAAGCTAAAGGAACACCACGCTGGAAGGCGCTTTACTGATGATGACGAAGTGAAAGATGTGGTCAAACGCTTCCTCAACGGCATAGCGGCGAGCTGGTATGACATGGGCATACAAAAACTGCCCCAGCGTCTGTAAAAATGCATAGACCCCAACGGTGATTATGTGGAAAAGTAGAATAATGGTGTCCCTTTTAAGTGATTTGTAATTTGCTTAAAATAAACATATCTTTCGATTTATAAAAAAACTGCAGTCCTTAATTTTGGGATGACCCTCGTACGGGGTGGTACCCACTTGAAACTATGTCCAGCAAAAACGGAGCAACAGGCTGAACTATAATGCTGAACGTTACGACCGCAAACGTAAGTTTACAAAAAGTGCACGTTGACTAAGTGGCCCGAAACCTTGTCCCGAGTTCAAGATTGTAATATGTAATAAGTTATTACAGTGGTTGAAACGCCCGTCACTGAATGGGTGACCGCTCGGCGAAGCGCACTTCTGCCTCGATTCTCGGTGTAAACGCACGTGCGATTTGGAAAAGCGCAGTGATGGTGACATGCCTCTGTCACGCTATCAATAGCAAACTTGCACGTGGCATCACCATAATGTGTGAAACGCAGCTCAGAAAGGCTAAAATCATAAAGCGCCTACCGTGCAGACGCCTAAACGAAAGCACTGCTTCGGCCGCTGCGCGTAGCTCTCCGCCCGGACTCGTCCCGGAGCGGTGGCGCCGAAGCGGTGGCGATGAGAACTAGGCGTAATACGGCTCTTTCGGGCGACGCGACGGGCCGCACCCAGTGCGCTCTCCATTGAGAGGCCGTGGCAGTACATTAGAACAGAGCTGAGACGTCCTAACAGCAGGCTGGCTAACTAATTTTGAATAGTTAACTGTTTAACTATTACTGTTAGGCTTCTTAATTATTGAAAGGCGTGAAGCCCGCCCTCAGTAATATCCGTATCAGTTTTTAGAATTTCGAAAACGCGGTTACCCTCGGCGCTGTGGCCCAACAAATTTTGGCTACATCGCGCCAAAATACATGCGCTTTCGAGAAGCTTGCAGGCCAAGCAACCCCTCCAGTGGACGCAACTCATCGAAATAGCCAAATAGCGAAATAGCTTCTGATGAACCCTTACCTTCGTCCGCAGTGACGGCAGAAGTGGTCTCTTCCTGGTGCAAAGTTATTCGGGACGTTTAGAATAGAGTGACGTTTCGGTTAGGGGCATAGGGGAATAACGCGGCGCCAGTGCGCAGGTGCAGGGCAATAACAGGAGGTAGGGGCGTTACTGTCCTCTGCCTGCGCACTGGCCCCCTGCAATTTCCCTATGCCCTTAACCGATATCGTCACCCTATTCTGTAAGTAGAGCTCTATAAACGCGATAGCGTTAAGGGTCCCGCTCAGCGGAAAACGTGGCGCCGTAGTTGTCGGCGCTGTTGTACCGAGAAAATCAGGATCGGTCGGGAGAGTCGTGACGTCGAAACCACATGACCTCACGCGGGTAATTCAAACACCCTACGGCAATCACACAGTACAGCACTGATGACGTCACTACAGAATTCCTCATTGGTGTACAGGATGGTGACGTCATTCTACCACCATTACGTAGTGCCTCTGGAGAAAGAAAAGCAATTGCGCTGAAAAGAAAAAAGGTCGAGCCATGACTCGAACCGCTTGTGTCGTGAGCCGAGTGCGCTACCCCTCGACCACAGAGGATTTTTTTTCTTTATTGCCTGCTCTGCAGCCAACAAATATACATATCCACACACGCATACAATCAATTTAAAAGCGCTTCTCATCCTTTGGCTAACGGAAGTGTATAAAAGCGTTTCAAATTAGCAGGAGCATCCAACACCGGCAGCCAGTATGGCTGGTCAGTGTTCGCTTTATACACTGCGTGAACGAATGCAACACCTTCTATAAAGAATTCCCTGGCAGGCGTTGAGTTTAGATCTGTATGCTGCACAGCCATCCTAGTGCGCCATCTGCTACGTATGCGGAGGATGATAACAATATTGTTACGTTGCCCGAAAGGCTAGTCACAAGCAAGGGCGACCGGAGCGCAGAGCGAACAACACAGGAGGCACCGAACAATAGCGCGCGCACACCAGTCAGGCACTTCCTTCTCATCGTCTTCTGTGAATATCCGTTGCATGGCCCCCCGTCCGGAAAAACACCGTCACGGTGTACTGGATGACGTCGAGCGGCAGGGCGAGAGGTAGGGTTTCAGGCGAGAGACGTGGACGATATCACGTTGAAGGTGGCGGGAAGAAGCGGGCTGGAAGGCTGGAGCGATCTCGTAAGTGACAGCAGTTACCTGGCGCAGGACACGGTACGGGCCAACATAACGGGACAGAAGTTTTTCGGAGAGGCCGACGCGGCGAGATGGGGACCAAAGCAAGACGAGGGAGCCAGGAGAGAAAGAGACTGTGCGGTGACGGCGGTTGTAGAACTCCTGCTGGGAGGCCTGCGAGGCGAGAAGTCGGGAGCGTGCAAGTTAACGGGCGTAGTCAGCACGGGCAATGGCGTCTTGGGCGTATTCAGAGGACGGAGCAGCAGGAGTAGGCAGCAGCGTGTCCAAAGGCAATTGGGGCTCGCGGCCGTATAAAAGGTAAAAAGGGGAGTAACCGGCTGTATCATGGCGGGAGGAGTTGTATGCGAAGGTAACATACGGGAGAGCGAGGTCCCAGTCGCGGTGGTCGGGGGAAACGTACATAGCGAGCATATCGGTCAGAGTGCGGTTGAGACGCTCAGTAAGTCCGTTTGTCTGCGGGTGATAGGCGGTGGTGAGCTTGTGCTTAGTAGAGCAGGATTGAAGAATGTCGTAGACAACCTTGGACAGAAAGCAGCAGCCGCGGTCGGTAAGAAGCTGGCGGGGAGCACCATGGTGCAATATGAGGTCGTATAGCAAAAAGTCCGCAACATCTGTAGCTGTACTGGTTGGCAGTGCCCGCGTGATCGCATAACGGGTGGCGTAGACCGTGGCAACTGCAACCCATCTGTTGCCGGAGGTGGACTCTGGAAACGGACCCAGAAGATCCAAGCCGACGCGATGAAAAGGTTCTGGGGGCACATCAATAGGTTGAAGTGTGCCAGCTGGGAGAGTAGCAGGCCGTTTCCGGCGCTGACACTCATCGCAGGCTGCAACATAGCGGCGTACGGAGCGGAACAGGCCGGGCCAAAAGAAGCGACGTCGCGCACGGTCGTATGTACGCGATACACCCAAGTGGCCAGCAGTGGGGAGATCATGGAGTTCATGAAGGATAGCAGGACGAAGGTGCTTGGGGACAACGAGTAGAAGGTTGGGGCCATCCGGATTGAGGCTGCGGCGATACAAGATTCCGTCAGAGAGCACAAAGCGCCGCATCGAGGGATCAGACGGGGTGGAATTGAGGCGGTCGATAATTGATCTCAAATCGTCATCGCGGCGCTGTTCTTCGCCCATGTTGGCAAGGACAGAGATAGAAAACAGGTCGGCTTCGGTGGCAGTGCCAAACAAGTCACACTGGCCAATGGGGTAACGTGAGAGGCAGTCGGCATCTTGGTGTAACCTGCCAGACTTGTAAGTCACGGTGTAATCATACTCTTGCAGACGCAATGCCCATCTCCTATGCCGCCCTGTAGGGTCCTTCAGAGAGGAGAGCCAGCATAGCGCATGGTGGTCGGTTTTAACCGTAAAAGGGCGGCCGTATAAATAAGGACGGAATTTGCCAACTGCCCAGACAAGGGCTAAGCACTCACGTTCTGTTATGGAGTAATTGCGCTCGGGCGCAGAAAGAAGGCGGCTGGCGTAGGCGATGACACGGTCCTGACCGGATTGTCGCTGAGAGAGCACAGCGCCGATGCCGTAGCCACTGGCGTCAGTACGGACTTCGGTGGGGGCCGCAACATCAAAGTGCGCCAAAACTGGTGGGGTGGTCAGCTTGGCGATCAAAGTGGAGAAGGCTCGTTCTTGGTCAGGTCCCCAGACGAAGGTGGCGTCTTTCTTCAATAGGTCGGTAAGGGGACGGGCGAGGTCGGCGAAGCCCTGAATGAATCGACGGAAGTACGAGCAGAGCCCCAAGAAGCTTCGGACGTCGTGGCAAGATCGGGGAAGGGGAAAGTCTTTCACGGCCCGGATCTTATCGGGATCAGGGTGAACCCCCTGGAAATCAACGATATGGCCCAAAATAGTGATCTGACGTCTCGCGAAACGGCACTTCGAGGAGTTAAGCTGTAGGCCGGCACGACGAAAGAGGGAAAGAATCTGGGAAAGGTCTTCTAGGTGGGATGAAAATGTAGGCGAAAATACAACGACGTCGTCCAGATAACACAGACAAGTGGTCCACTTAAATCCCTGCAAAAGGGCGTCCATCATGCGCTCAAATGTGGCTGGCGCGTTGCATAGGCCAAAAGGCATTACTTTGAACTGATATAGCCCATCAGAGGTCACAAAAGCGGTTTTCTCACGGTCCTTCTCATCGACGGCAATTTGCCAGTAGCCGGAACGAAGATCTATGGAGGAGAAGAATTTGGCTCCGTGTAGGCAGTCAAGGGCGTCGTCAATACGCGGCAGGGGGTAGACGTCTTTTTTAGTGATCTTATTGAGATGTCGATAATCTATGCAAAACCGCCATGGGCCGTCCTTTTTCTTCACTAGTACCACTGGAGAGGCCCAGGGACTGTGGGATGGTTCGATTATGTTCTTGGAAAGCATTTTTGAGACCTCGTTGTTTATGACCTTGCGCTCGGCGTGGGAGACACGGTAGGGCCTGCGGCGAATGGGAGGGGCATCGCCGGTGTCAATGCGGTGCGTCACAGCGAGAGTTTGGCCCAGTGAGGTGTTGTAGACGTCAAAAATGTCGGAGAACGACTGGAGAAGGTCACGAAGCTGAGAAGTTTGGGCGGGGCGGAGATCGGTGGGCATCATGGTCGTGAATGCGTCCGAGGACAGCGGAGTGGACCGCGGTGGGTCTGGTGGGTCGCGATTAGGAGAGGCATCTAATGGAGCCACATGGCACTGGGCGAGTGGGGACAACGTAGCGACGCACATGCCGGCTGGAAGCAGCTGTGAGGAGAAGCCGAAGTTCAAGAAAGGTAGAGACAGGTTGTTGGCTGTGACGGTGGCGATGGTATGGGGCAGGACAACACTGCGGGTCAGTGCGAGGTCAAGGACTGGCGCAACGATGTAGTCACCATCGGGAACAGGGCGAGAAGGTGTGAGGGAAACGAAAGATAAGGCTTGAGGGGGCAGGTGGGCATAGTCGGGGCAGGTCAACCGGAGCGACGAGTCGATGGGGTCAGGAGTGAGTTGGGGAAGCTCAAGGTGAAGGACACCCTGCGAGCAGTCAATGAGGGCAGAATGATCCGACAAAAAGTCTAAACCGAGAATGAGGTCATGGGCGCATGTGGTAAGGACGGTGAACTGAACCGGCGTACTGTGGTCACCGATTGTCAGGCGAGCGGTGCACAGTCCCTCGACAGCAGGCATAGCACCATCCGCGACGCGCACACAGGACGTTGCAGGCGTAAGGACTTTGCGTAGGCGACGGCGGAGGGCAGCACTCATCACGGAAATATGGGCACCGGTGTCAATAAGGGCTTGCACAGGAACACCGTCAACTGTAACGTCTAGCAGATTGGGTCGAGTCGTCAGTAGAGGGTTTGAGGTCCGGGTCGTTGATGCAGCGTCACCTCCGGGAGCTGCATCACTTAGTTTTCCCGATGAGAGGGGCGGTAGGACGCAGCAGTCGAAACACGAGGCGACTGCGGTGAGCGTGAGCGGCGGGCCAGCGGCGAAGGCGAACGGGAGGACTGTCGTGGAGGTTGATCGGCGGCCTCAGACGTCTCGGATGGGCGGCGGGGTGAAAAGCGGCGTGTGTAGTTTGGACGGTAGTAGGAGGTGTCTCGCGGGGGTGACGACCAGGGGCTGCGGCAGTGGCGGGCAATGTGGCCGACCCGAGAGCATTGAAAACAGATTGGGCGGTCGTCTGGCGTGCGCCACTCATTCGGATCGCGGTAACGCCGTGGTGAATAATAGGTGGGACGGAAATGGACTGGAGGTGGTGGCTGTGGGGACGAGTTTCCGATTGCGCACAAAGCCGGAGGGAGGTTGAGATGGGCGAGTTCTTGCCGCACGACAGCCTGAATAAGCGACACGGAAGGCAGTGTGTCATTAGGTGTGGTCGATGATGTTACCACAGGGGCTAGGGCTTCGAGTTCACGGCGAACAATTCTTGTCACAGTGTCGGTGACAGGAAGAGACTCTGAGGGCACTTGAGTTTGAAGTCGTTGGTCCTGGCAAGAAGATGTAGCGGCCGTGTTTTGAAGTCGGGAAAACTGCTGAGAAATGCGACGGCTTTTGACTTGTTCGAAGCGACGGCACTCCTTGATAATGCTGTCAACAGTTGTGCAGTCTTTGCAAACGAGCAGATGAAAGGCATCGTCAGCAATGCCTTTCAGCACGTGGCCCACCTTGTCGGACTCGCTCATGGTGGCATCGACTTTGTGGCAAAGTGTCAATACGTCCTGTATATAGGCCACGTAACTTTCCGTCGACGACTGCGCACGAGAAGCAAGCTGTTTTTTCGCAGTGATCTGCCTATCGTCAGGTCTTCCGAAGAGTGCTCGCAATTTCTCTTTGAATATATCCCAACTGGTAAGTTCTTCTTCGTTGGTTTCAAATCATACCCTCGCCGTTCCATTCAGATAGAAAATTACGTTAGCAAGCATTAAAGGGATACTGAGGCGGTTTTCGAATCAGCTAACCTTCTAGGGTTTTGAAGTAGTGTCATTGCTGATCACGTCTGTGAAATTATTTTTTCGATTTTGGCTAGAACAGTGGCGCAATCACCAATTAAAAATGCGATGTTTAAATTTCCCGCGCCCCGCGCGAGCGCCGGAGAGGGGAACAGCGGAGAGGGAAACCTCGTCCATGTCGGCCAGCGTGACGTCATGTTGAGGAGCCGGGGATGCTTCGGCGCACCCGAGCGCGTTTTCAGCGCGCGTTGTTTCTCGTGCTGCATGCGTTGTTCCTCGTACTGCGTGCGTTGTGACGTACAAAGTGTGTCAGCCGACCTTGAGAATCATATTCAACAGGTACTACTCTGCGTTCGTGTCCACGAACAACTACGGCCGCGACTGTGTCGTCTTCCACTGTTCTCCGCAAGATCACAAGCTCGCAGCGCAACCGCTCGCTGCTGTGACGAAGAATTCAAGTCGACTAAAGCAATCTTACTCTGCTCGAAACACTTTCGTAAGAGCGGCTACAGGCAGAGCTTGTCCTAGTGTGATCTCTGGAGATTTCTGTCGAAAAGACGCGGCTGAACCATGAGACACTTCCATTGATTTCCTCGCGCATAAGAGGCGTGTCACCATTCCGAAGAAGCGCCTCTTTTAAATGTAGAAACATGCTCACTTAGCCCCTGAAGAAACCTTATAGAGGCTTAAGCATGTGTCGCTCTCCTCAGCTTAGGTGCGGCCAGACCGCCTGAGACGTGCTCAGCAAGGCTCGGAGTGATTTTATACTCGGTTCGACGTGTCCAAGCAAACAAGCAAGCAAGCAAGCAGAGCAAAGCACAATAAAGCAAAGCAAGCAAGCATCGAAGCGCTTCATATGCAGCATCTCGTTTAATCCTAGCTAAGCAATTAAAATGAAAGCGTTCGACGTTGATTTCGGATGCAAATTTATGACAGAAATGAATGCCGACTGAGTTTTTGCAAAAAAACGCCGCAACCTTACTCGGTTTCTTCATCACGTTGTGGCAGCGGGCGAGTTGCAGCTAGCTTGGCTTTTAAACACACATATAGTTGGCAACTACTTCACTGAACCTAAACTGCAAATCTAGGAAGGGCGAACGTTTCCGAGGCAGCGATTAATATTTTCTGGCATCTGCTGAACGCGCCTGGAGTGAAGCGTATTTGTGCGCGTATTTGGCTTGGTTTCCAGCGCACCATGATTGCGTCACTATCCTGTGGTCACATGCCTCGCAGTGCTTGGCCACTGCGCTTCGCTAATTTTGACACCAACTTTGTGCTCCTTCATCGTTTCCTTGAAATACTTTCTTGCCCCAACCTGCAACGCCGGGTACTGAGAACGGGATTTTTTGTACACAGTGCTTTGGGCCTTTTCTTTAGGATGACGCTCTTCCGGGCGAGACAGGAGGCGTCCAGTGGTGGTAATTGACTTGAGTATTGTTCGCACCCCTTCCTTTCCGAGAATACGAGCCGAGGTTGTGCTGGCACCTTTTACGCATGGTCTGCATCGCGTCTTTGACGCTGGCGTATGCTTGTGCTAGGCACAGAAGTTTTTGCTTGTGTCTTTTTTGGTTTCAAGCGATACGTGGAATGAGCAAACTGTAGTATCCTTTTCTTCGGTGGTCAGTAAAAAAAAATAGTCGCCGTATTCGCTTTTACAACAACACGGAAAGCTGCGACCTGCCGTCAACGCAGCGCCGGATCCGCATCGGCAGCTTCTCCAGTCCTCAAAGTGACGTCACGACCTCTCTTGACCAATCACGGGCGGCGGCGCGCCGCGCGGCGTGCCCCGCGGCACAGGCCGCATATTTCGGCTAAAAAAGGCAATTCGCGCTTGTTTTTGCCTTATTTGGATGCGATATTCCAGTATACAGCATGAAAAACTATAGGATGCCGCTGCCAGCCCAATTTTCAGAAAAAGTGCTTCAGTCTCCCTTTAACGTTTGATCCCACCGGTTATATGCGCTTACTCTTTCGTAAAGGCTTAACCAGTCGTCGACATCGGTGCCGTCGTTTCCCGAAAATGTACCGGGGTCACGGGACGAAGCCATGACCACGAAAGGAGCAGCAGAAGTGGTCGGCGACTCGCTGGGTGGGGCCATGATGGTAGTAGCACCGGTTTGACGACCGCTTCGGAGCTCCGTGGTACTGGGAACGATACCCCGCACCTCCACCAAAGATGTTACGTTGCCCGAAAGGCTAGTCACAAGCAAGGGCGACCGGAGCGCAGAGCGAACAACACAGGAGGCACCGAACAATAGCGCGCGCACACCAGTCAGGCACTTCCTTCTCATCGTCTTCTGTGAATATCCGTTGCAATATCATGCGGGACCTCACCATTGTCTGAGGTAAGGAGAAAGCGGCTGCCATTTGGCATGTCTGGCGAGTCTTTTTTCATAGCGCTTTGCAGTATGTCCGATAAAAATACAGTGTCTGAACACTAAAAAAAATGTGGTCAAAGGTCTTTGGTCTTCTACACTGTAAAATAGTTTACAGTCCACGGAACCAAGATGCCCTTTCGGTCAAGCCACTGATTGGCCGGGAGAGTTGCAGTGCGTACAAGAAAAAGATTTTCACAGAAGGCCGAACTGGCACCCGCTTTACGCTCTTCAAGACATCTTTACCTTTTTCCCTATGGATACATCGAGCCATCCACTGGCACTGGCATACACGCATCAGCGATATCTTTGTACATTTTCTTCCCGACGACGTTGCTCAAGTATCCAGCTGAAAATCAGGGAGCTAAGCTCAGGGAGTCTAGAAGAGCTAGTCAACTAGCCATGCAGAACTGCTCCGAGTCCCGAGAGGTGAGGCCGTCTGCGGTGGAGGGCAAATTGATGTGCTTGTCCAGTGTAGGCCAAGAAAGAAGCAGGCAGGACGCTGAAAGCAGTCGGCCGGTAGGCAGAAACACCTCTTTTTCCGAAAAGACCGCAAAAAGCGCAGGAAGTGAGGACCAGGTTCCTGAGGGGCGCGACGGTATCACAGATTTCCCACCACTGCGGGCGGCTCGTAACGAAGGGGAGGAGCCAAATTCTGATGATCTGGGGGTAAGCGAGACCAAATTGACCGATAACAAACGGGACAGCGGTCAAATTGTTGCAGGCTTGATGGCGGAGGTTGTGACCTCCGACATATCAAAAGAACGAGACGAAAACGGCCAGGCAGAAGGACGAAGGGAGTCAGCTTATCGGGAAACTGAAATTTCAAGTGAAGGAAGCACCCTGATGGAACGGAGCGCAGCGGTATTAGAGCCACTGATCGCGCACTCCGACGAGGAATCCGCTCAGATCAGCTCTACCCCAGATGAGGCCAGGGACGAGGGCACGAGTTCGGAAAGAAAAACCCGGTCGCAGGCAAGCTGCGAAAAAGAGGAGTCCGTTCGGCATGAAACGGCCAGCAACGAAAGACGGAAGGTTGGCGAGCTAACGCCAGGAGGAGAGCTACCGCTGCGGCAACGGCACGCTGTGCCGGGCATAGGGCAGGAAGTGCCCAGGAGCGTTACTGATGGCAAGAGCCTTTCTTCGGAGGCAGAGAATGGAGGTGGGCCTGCTGGGCCGACCAGGGGAAGTACCGCGCAGTCGTCGAACGCACCCAATGGGTGTCTGATCAGGTCAGGTGAGGACAGGGAGATGCGTAGGGACTGTCCGAAGGGCAAATTCGGGTCAGGTGACTGCGAGGAAGCTCATGCCGTCTCAGACGAAGCCACGGAACCGGCAGGAGTAGATCAATCAGGGAGCGGCAATTTTAAGGTTTGCCCGTGCATTAAAGGTGCAGATGGCTCCAAGCGAGGCATAGTACCAGGAGGCAGGTACCTGGCTTTCACGCCGAAAGTCGGCGCGTGGAGCAATACGTTCCGTGCGGCAGTACGCCAAAGCAGGTGCAGCAAAACCGGCCGCAGCGGTATGGTTACTAGGCCGACCAGGGGCTATGCCCCTTACGCTTCGCGCGGTTTGTACTGGCACGCCGGAGAAAGCGTACCCTCAGGGGCATCACGTGCGCGGGGATTCGGACCCATCGCGGACCAGGATGTTTTCGATCCTGGAGGGCAGCAGCTTTTCAATTCTCGCCCCGTGTCGGCACCAGGCGCATGAGCTGAGTGACCGTTAGCCGTTAACCGTGTTCGTTGATAACACATCACGGCTCGAATGCACACAGGGACACTCGGTGCGACCAAGGAGGCTCACGCGGCCACTTCCGGACCTCATACGAGTGCTTCAGTTGCAAGTGTCTGTGTGTATGTGTGCTCATTCGCGGGCAGGACGGGGCTGTGCATGCAGGTGTAACTGGTCGCGGCGCGACAGCGTGGACTTCTGTCAAGGCGCTGTATGTGAATGTGTGAAACGCGTACGCACGTGTGTGGCACTGACTGTAAGCACAGCCAATGGACCGGGACACCCGTACTACGACCACAGCATGCATGAAACGTTTTTACTTTTGAAGTGCGTGCTTAGTTTCGTTTTTGGGTTCGTTGTGGGTGAGCCACTAGCCCTCTTTTTGTGTTTGTTTTTATTCATCTAAGCGTGCAGCAACCCTTAGATGAATTTTGAGGGGTGCGTGTAGAGGGCTAGCATGCGCCATGTGAGTTTATTCCCCCCTTCCCCCCTCCTTTCTTCGCGGCTAAGGAAGGGGGGCTTCGTCGTTGAGCGGGCCCCAGGGAGATATGGGGATGCGCGCGGTCTCATTAGGAGCGCCCATCTTTCTGTCGCCTTTGGTGTCGCCGCTGCAGAACCCGGAGAGCCCCCGGCGGCGGGGCTGCGAGGAGAGCAGCAAAGCGGGCTCACCCAAGCCTCCCATTGTCCCCTTTTGGGGAAGGACGCGTGTTCCTCGCCTTTGTGCCAGTGCACAAAGAACCAAGAGCTTAAAAAGGTCAAGCCGCCGTTTCATCTTACGCCGACAGCTCACCGCGGCTCCACAAATACCACTTGCGGCCCAATTAAGTTTCGGACGCTTCGTTCGGAGGTTCGACCGCTTTTCTTTTGAGAAGAGAACACTGCCGAACGAAGCGGGGTCCGGTGCGTCCGGATGAATGGGAGCTGTGGGCGGCGGTGCAGCTGGCTGGCGTCCGGGATAGCCCCGAGGCTCGACGACAACGCGGGATCAAGAAGCGGGCGCGCGCAGAAGACGCCGCCGCACAGAGCGAGCACTGCCACCTGCTTAATTGGGGACAGTGGCGGCCATCTCGACTTATGTCGCCGCCCAGACCCCGGAGGACAACTGGTGGCTTCGGCAGTCCATTGTGACCCGATTCTTATCGGAAAGTGGATCTGCGCTCCCGGGCGATGTTTGCAACAGTCGCAGCTGGGTTGGGGCCGACAATTGCCCTAGTGCCGGGAAGCGTCAAGGTCACGGGGACTGGGGAGACAAACGGACCCGTAGCAGTGTTTTGACATGTTGTTCTTATGTGTTTTGCTTTTTCTTTCCATAGGGGAGAGAGTTTGTTTACTACGGTGGAAGCGTGGGGCGGGGCACGTAACCCGGGGGGCCAATCCGCATGTGTGTGAATTCTCGGAATGTACGGTGTTTTAAGGAAAAATGATGCCCTTTTTACAATATGTACATTTGAGAGAGAGTTATGTGCCTTAAGGAAGTTGGAGGGCGGACCACGCGGCTAAAAACCAATCGTGTTAAGGGTTTGACACGATTGGATGCTGATGAATGTGGGCCGGGCCCATGTGTGTTTAAAACTGGGTCCCGGAGCCCGGAAGAGAGGTTCTGGGCTACGGAGACAGATGTAACGCATCTTCGGCTATGCCGGGTAGGGGCCTCCCCTAAATGTTAGCCAGTTCCATGTTGTTGTTGTGCTCACTGCTCAACTTGTATATATATGTAAACTATTGTATATAAAGCTTCAAGTTATATCCCCTGCAAGTTCTCTGTTGTTTGCAAGTATCATCTCCTATAGACCTTCAGCCTTCAAGTAATAACAAGCCGTCTCCGACGGGGCACCCCTGGTGCAGAAGAAAGAAGAGAAAAAGAACCTATTCGCTTTTGCTATCAGAAGGAAGCAAGAGCGAAACTTTACTCTCACCATCGATGTACACATGACCTGCAGAGCGTACCAAATCTTTGGTGCCAGAAATAGGTTACAAACGCTCGAGCACGCAAAAATACTGGTTCCGCCCTCCAAACTTCGCCATTTTTTTTTCCTTCCCCTTTCCGCTTCGTGCTTCCAAAGTTCCATGCTGTCTTTTTAGTGCTGCAAGGGCACCCCAGGTACTGCGTTGGCGAGAGCGATAAATGTATCTTTACAAAAACTGACGGCGTTGCGCCCATTCACCAAGCCATACATAGTACCTAAAGGTTTGTCCCAGCTGATACTGCTTCCAGTCATCGTACAGAACTTGGTTGCCGTGCACGCGCTATGATACTGGATTTATCAGCGCAGAAAACAGCAATTTCGTCACCATATGAGAAAAGCTTAGCTTCGCTTCAACAAAACCTAAACCTAGTATTAGCGTTGTTAGTAATAATGCTTAAACAAAAGAGATCAACATACAGAGCAAATAGTAAAAGAGACAAGATACACCCTTGCCTAACAAGAAGGTTTTACTTGAAATCTAAGAGTGAGTGTCTTGTTGATTACAATTCTGGAGAAAATATTAGCGTAACATAACTCTGTCCCTTCTGGCAATATTTGTGAAATATCTCGAAGACAAGGCGAATGAGAAGAGGAAGATCCAGACATCTAGGCGCCTACGTGTGATTTTTTTTTTTTCGCGGTGCAGAATACTACGGTTCAATCTTTATTTGTACCGATCGGGGTTCTTTCTGTCGAACCTTTGTTAAGGCCGCCGCGGTGGCTCAGTGGCTAAGGTGCTCGGCTGCTGGCCCGAAAGACGCGGGTTCGATCCCGGTCGCGGCGGCTGAATTTCTTTGGAGGAGAAATTCGAGGCCCGTGTACTGTGCGATGTCAGTGCACGTTAAAGAACCCCAGGTGGTCGAAATTTCCGGAGCCCTCCACTACGGCGTCTCTCATAGCCTTAGTCGCTTTGGGACGTTAAACCCCATAAACCAACCAACCAACCAACCTTTGTTAATCATGTGGCGAAATTGAATCACTTGATCACTTTCTCCTCCACTGTAAGCGGTTTGCTTTTCTACGAAGATCTTATTTGGAGATTCCCCTCGCTCGATTAGGGTTCCCTCTCTCTATTCCGGTTCTCTCTGGCGCAAGCGCCAGGGGATATGTCCTAAAACCGGTGTGCGATTATCTTCATGATTACTCCATTGCGTCAGAGAGATTCCTTTGTTACTTATATTATTCAAAATTATTTCCTTTAACGTGAAATTTCACCCATGTCTACCTTAATTACGTCAATGTGTCGCTACTGTTTGAATGTGCAAGGCACAATGGCCAATCCCTCACTGTGGTTATGCGCCACTCCACCAGAAGCCAACAACAACAACAAAAGCGTACAACACAAGCAGTCGGCTCCCTCTTTCTTAAAAATTGGTGCCGTGAGAAGGATACACCTCCCAGACCGCAAGCAACAAACCCGCCTCGAAGCAGCAGTGAAGAGCGCGGCGGTGGAGTAGGCGAACAACTTGAAGAGGACGCGGCAGCCGACCAGAGCCCACGCCGGAAGGGAAACAGAGCTGCTGAACAGTGAGCGGGCAGCAGAACGTTCCGAAACCAGCTTGACCAAGGACTTAATAGTTCACAATCAGAGGGCGTTACGCAGGTATATTACGCAGCTAGTGACAACAGTAGAAGATAAGATCAATAGCCATTCCGATAAACAGAGACAGTAACGCACGCGCAGACAACTGGAATAGCGGAGAGCCTCAAAGAACTGAAAGTGCAAATGGAGAAGTTTTCGACAGAAGAGACAGCTGATGCGGAGTTCCAAAGAGTCATTGAATATGGCCTGAAGATCCACGCTGTAGTGTCACAGCTAGCAAGACATATTGAGGCATCATATGAACTCCGTGTAGCATTATCACAAACAGGCCCAACCGGGACGCAAAGCGCAATTCAGATGAAAAACGAATGGGTAAAACACCAAAACTGGACACGACAAAATTTGCTGAAGACAAGCTTCAGTGGCAATGGTTTTGGTGTCAGTGTGTGTCCGCCGTCCACACCAGACCGAATATGAGTAAAGGACAAAAATTTAATTATTTGATGGCGTCACTCACAAGAAAAGCAGCCGCTACGATTGAAGACCTACAGTTTTCTTCGAGCACTACGAACAGGCCATAGCGATTTTGAAGGAAACCTTTGGTAACCAGGAGCAGGCAATAGACATTCACATGAAAGAACTGCTACAGGTGGATAAAATTCGTTTGAGAAACGATACGGAGGAACTTAGAAATATAGCACAGAAAGTCCAAGTTCATACTTTAGCACTGGAGGCCGTGCAGGTTGCAGGTAACAACAGAAGGATATGCGCCGATGCTTATACCTGTGCTGAAGAGTATTCCTTCAGACTTGGCGGCGGAGTTTAATACTAAAAAGCTTCATGGACTGATACACCAGATGAACCCATTGCATCCTTGAAGTTTTTTATGGCGTTTCTGAACGGGAAAGTAGAGTGCCACGAAGACGAACAACCAACGACGACAGCTACCAGAGGCGCCGTATAGGGAGGTTCGAATGACGTCGAACTTATTCAGTGCGTCAAGCAGGAAGTGCGTTTTCTGCAGGCAAGATAGTCATGCAACGGAGGACTGCAGTCGCAGCTTATCGTACGAAGATAAGTAAAGCGTGCTAAACGGAAGTGGAGCGCGCTTCAGATGTATACGCGACCCAGTCACGTGGCGTGGTTTTGTTAAGCCAAAGTTCAGTGCAAAAGCTGCAGAGGATGCCACGCTACGTTGATGTGCCGCTGAAGGTCGACAAGTCAGCACAAAACCGTTGGGCCAGTGGAGCCTCAGAATGAGTTGCAACCCTCCTGAACAATGCACGCAGCGGAGCCAACCGAAGTGGAACATGAGTGTGCTACTGCAGATTGCTGTTGCATAAGTGCAGGTAGATGCATCAGGTAAATGTGCTAGACTGCTCTTTGGCAGTGGAAGCCAAAGGGCATTTAGTGGTAAGAGTTTGGCAAAGCGAATGCGTGCCGCTGACACCGCTCCGACGGAGCTCATGATAACAAGCATGGAGGAAAAAAAAACTCAGGAGGGAGCGTCCGGCGATAACCTTGAAGCCTAGACATAAAAAATAAAAAGGAGAGAGTCGGTCCCCCCCTCACCGTGATCACCCGTCAACGACGTGATAGCATGTGGTGATATCACCGCTGCGCGCGCGCATGCGCCTACTAGAGCGGCAAACTGACTGTAGATCAACCTCCTTGCGGTAGACGCCCGCGTCATTGGCCGCGCAGCCGCGCGCGCTAAAACATACCAACACCAAAACATTAGGGACTTACTCGGAGAGAGAAAAAGAGGGAGGGAGCGGCTTCCTGGGCACTTGGCTTGCGGGAGGCTGACGGCGTGTCGGCACGCTCTCTCCTGAGTTTTTTTCCCCTCCTTGATAACAAGTCCGTCACGCTCGGTGGCCGGAAGGGGAATCCCTCGACAACTGAGGAAAGTTCGTGCGGTTTGGTTAAAGGTGGGCCTTGTGTGTCTTGTGGTAAATAAATAAAAAGTAATAACTACATTAAAGTCATGAGAAATGATATAAAATAAAAAACAGTGTCCGTGTCAGCCAAGTGGTATGCAAAGAGGACCCCTGGCCACTGAAGGGGCACATTAACGCATAGTGTCATACCCTTAGCGTGGAGCTTAACTGTGCCCAAAATTTTGTTTTCGTCGTGATGCTCAATGCAGACAAAGCAAAGAAAAACAGGCGTGCTGTCGTAAGCCCGGATAGCTCAGTCGTATTCTCCTGACGAAATTTCGAATTTGTCGAAAGCTAACACGAAAGAAGTTATAGAAGAATTTTTTTCGAAGCGCTCGTTTTGGTGCAGCGTATTATATATGCTGCGTACAGTTTCGGCTCTGAGAGTGATGGGCTTAGAAGGGTTGCAAGAATACCTCTCAGACCTTCAGACAAGTCCTTTTTCAGTTGCATTCCTGCACCAGTGAAGCAATAGCTGGAAAGCAAAGGCCTCTCTGTGTCTTGATCCGATGATTATTTAATCTGCAAAAATCCGGAGACCATCGAGCGCATCTTTCTTGATTGCCATGACGCAGTTTTCCGTGGAACACCTTTCAGCGAAATGAAAAAATGACCTTCCGATAACGCTGCTCGCACTTCGCTTCCTGCCATGCGGCGAATGTGGGAGAGTGCTTGTATACAGGGTGTCCAGGCAATTTTAGCGAACGGTTACAAAAATAAGATATTTGAGATAGGCGAGGGAAACCACTTACATACAGCTACCAGCCGGCTTGCGCATCTAGGTAACTTTTTTTATTGCTATTAATTAAGGAGTTTTTAAGATAATTTGTCTAAATGTCCGTGCGAGCCAGTCTGCAAGCGTGACGGCGCATGTTGCGCCGCAACCACCGTCTACATATCGGCCTGCCAGAGCAATGAGGTCGTAGCGCCTTGCCAGCAGTTGATTTCGTTCGCTCAAGCCAGGATTGAGAGCAGCACAATCGGGGCTCGCGAATGCGCTAGTCACGTGATTTTTTTTTTTTTGTATTTCGCGGACTTTCTTTGGAGCTCAGAAAAAAGATAAACGGGAGGTTTCTTTGTCGCAAATAAATGGAAGGGGTTTTATGAAGGTGCTCTCCAACTTTGCTATTAACATCTGCCGTCTAAAGTCAATATTTACGCATTTAGAAAAATTATCTTAATTACTTCTTAATTAATAGCAATACAAAAATTGCCTAGATGCGCAAGCCGGTTGATAGGTGTATTTAAGTGGTTTCCTGGCCTATCTCAAATATTTTCTTTTAACCCTTGGCTAAAGTTAGCCTGGACACTCTGTATATGCACATAGTATTGAAAACATGAATGCATGTCAGGCATTGTTGTATACGCCCTTAGAGTACGCACTGATAATGCGACATACATATCTAAGAGGTGCCAAGCACAGAATAATCTCCGTGATTAGATTACCCGCTAATGGTCGGCTGGCTTCATTTGATCACTCTTTAACCGAAACACACTAGACAGGCTGTAGATAGTGTTTTTAGCTCCATGTGGTCCGTCATTTATTATTGCTTCAGTGATAGAAGCTCATCGTGAAGAAAAAGTGCCCGGCGTACGGCTGCGTAGTGTTGTGTACACCAACTGCCGCGGGTGGCAGGAGGCAAAGTGGACGCGTGAATATCCCCTTCTCCAAGTGGATGCAGGGGACAGTACGGAGAGGCCCGGAGATGGCTGCCACGAGACGACCCCGCAATCGAAAATGACCGGAATGACTCAGCAAAACTGATTTACCACCTGCCAGGATTGGAAAGTGGCAAAGAAGCAAAAGAGAAACCTCCCACTCCAATTATAGGGGACAGGAGGGAAAGCCTGGAAGGTGACTACCATAGGAAGAACCCTGAGGGTGGCTTCCGCCGACCGGGGACGTTCTGCACGAGCGGAGGAATGCACAACCTCAGGGTGGTTGCCGCAGGAACAATTGCCCGGTAGTTGGCTACCGTGCAAGGTGGCGAGACACAAAACTAATAATGCCCATCTGCTTTCGCTGAATAATGCGCTAAGCCGCCAACCTTAGCTCTTCAAGCAAGCTCAAGACCTAATGATAACGCCCTGTCATTTAATATTGGTAATTGAGCGTTCCCTTAGTATTTGTTTGGCGTGTTATTGTCATTGCCACGCCCGTAACAAAATAAAAGTCCAGATAGCCGATAACATTATTTTGAAACGAAATGCTTTACTAGGCTAGTCAACACCGCGCTTCGCGTGAGCCGGAGCTCAGATTTGCCACTTCTGCGCATGCGCGAAACCGAGTGACATCACGCATGGCGCAGGTGGCCGCCGTCGCTGCCGCCGCCGCTGACAAAAACAAAAATAAAAAGGCATGACAGAAATAAAATATCCCAAATAAAAAATAAATGAAAGACAAGCAGTGCGCCAAGAAACACTCATATCTCTGTGGACACCCGAACCGCGCCGTAAGGGATGAAAAACGAAAAGAAAATTGGTTTTAAGGAAAGTAAACGACGCCTGTTTCTCTCATATCACGGTGGATACCCGAACCGCACCGTAAGGGACTTAAGGAAAATAAAATGAAATGAAAATTGCTTTTGAGGAAAGCAAATGTCAGTCTCTCATATCTTGGTGTACACCCGAAAAGAATGCACAGCACAGTACGTCTCTAAAGCAACCTTCTCATACAGCACCGTATTCACTACAAGCGGCTCCTCCTCCGCCTCCGTACAAACTTTGTATAGCTAAGGCAATACGTTTCGGCAAAGCCAGAAAGCTATACCCTAAGTGTAACCGTAAGTATAACTTAAGCTAAATCACGAGCATCGCCGCAGCTTTTCCCTTCGAGATATCCAGGCTTAACCTTAGCTAAGGCACAGCGAATTTTTTGACGCCCCCATTTTCGTCTGTAATGGCTGCTCTTCGTAGTGAAAATTGGTCTTGTTCATGCGGTGGTGTGGAACAAACGAGACAAAAGCAGGCGCGCTACTGTAAGCCCGGATAGCTCAGTCGGTAGAGCGTTAGGCTTTTAACCTAACGGTCCGGGGTTCGAGCCCCCGTTCGGGCGGAGGGTGACTTTTTTGCCTTTTAAGGATCACTGCTACACTCCTATCACGGATACTCGTCTCAAAGTTTCTTGCAAGGCCATTGGTGACAAAGCAAACAATGAAAGGCCTTAAACATTATTTTTTGACGCCCCCACCTTCGTCTGTAATGGCTCCTCTTCGTAGCGCAATTTGAATTTGTTCATGCGGTGGAGTGGGACAAAGGAGAGAAAAGCAGGTGCTCTGCTGTAAGCCCGGATAGCTCAGTCGGATGCAAACTGCACCACGCGCATTATTGTTAATGGTGACCACACAGACAGGATAGCTGTTCATTCATCGGTAAGGCAGGGATGCCCGCTATCGCCTCTGCTGTTTGCGGCCTACTTGGAGCCACTGTGCTTAGCTATCATCAAAAGTGAGAGCATAAAGGGCTTTCGATTGCAGTCGACTCATGTCAAAATCCTTGCTTATGCGGACGATATTGCGGTGTTATGTTCAGACAGAGGCAGCATTACCGAGGTGATCAGCACGGTGGATAAATTTTGCAAACAAACGGGGTGTCTCATAAACTGGGACAAAAGCTCTGGCTTTTGGCATGGCGACTGGGAAGCGATGCCTGAACACTTTTCTAGGATGCGATGGTCGTCTTTGCCGACGCAATATCTCGGTGTTCCCCTCGTGTGTTATCGTGATGCAAGTGAACACTGGAATGAGGATATGTCAAGGGCGAGGTAGAAAGCAGATGCCTGGAAAGGCAGGCAGTTAAAAATGTTTGCGCGAGCCTCCGTCTGCAATCTTTTCCTTGTATCTAAAATATGGTATTTGATGAATGTGCTGTACGCATCTCGGGCCAGTATTCAAAAGATGCACCGAGTGTTTGCTGTTTTCATTTGGTCGTCGAACTGGGAGAGAACCAGTCGTACCAATTTGTTTCTTTCAGTGAAAAAAGGAGGCTTCGGCCTTGTGCATTTATTTCTGCGTCAAGTTGTTTCGCGTTTTTTCTTTCTTCGAAATGAAAGGGATAATTTTCTTATGACTGTTATCCAAGTGCGGTTGCAGAGACTTCTTCCTGAATTTGTCGTCTAATCTTGTGCGAATATGTGTGGCACTGTCAATGGTTACATGCGAGAGGTTGTACTCTCTATTAGGCTGCTCCATGTGCGATTTGCCCTTGAGTACTTATGTAAAGTGTCAAAGAAAAAGCTATATATAAGGATCTGGTGGACACCATGTTACCGACCACAATCTACCGGTTACCTTATCGTGGAGGCCCAGGGCACGATTTATTAAAGACAGTTAAAAATATGCCTGTGAACCCATCTACGAAGTCTTTTTTCTTTAAATTGCACTCGAATACACTTCCTGTTAAAACGTGGCTGCACGAAAAGGGGATTTTCGTCCCATGGACCACAAACTGTCTCTTATGCGAAAAACCTGAGACAGTAGAACATGTATTTCTGGACGGTTGGGACCCCATTTTCTATTAGGACATGCTCCAACGAACAGTCAAAAAAGGTTTTCCCCTGGACCCCTACGGCATCACATTCTTGCGAATTCAGAATGAACCAGGAGTACCATATGATTTAATCATGCTTCTGGGCCTCCACAGCCTCTGGAGGACACGGATGAAAATGCGACACGCGGATGTTAACGTTCGCTCGGTGCGCGAAAACTTTATTGAAAGTGTTGTGAGCTCGAGAGAAATGTATCGAGCAAAAGTTTACCCACCTGAATGGATTTCTGTATTTGATGACCTCGTCGCATTGAGAAGATTTTAAGCCCTGATACGTCAGCCGAATTAGGCTGAAGTTTTTATCATTTGTATCTTTTGGTTTTGATGTCGCAGTCGGCAATAAAGAAAAAAAAAAGCTCAGTCGGTAGAGCGTTAGGCTTCTAACCTAACGGTCCGGGGTTCGAGCCCCAGTTCGGGCGGAGGGTGACTTTTTTGCCCTTTAAGGATCACTGCTACACTCCTATCACGGATACTCGTCTGAAAGTTTCTTGCAAGGCCATTGGTGACAAAGCGAACAATGAAAGGCCTTAAGCATTATTTTTGACGCCCCCACCTTCGTCTGTAAGGGCTCCTCCTCCTAGTGCAATCACATTTTGTTCTTGCTGAGCAGTAGGCGAAGGTAACAAAAGCAGGCGGCCTACTCAAAGCCCGGATAGCTCACATTTGTTTCCGGCCACGAAAGGACGCAGGATGCAGGGTTCCGCCGGAGCGGCTTCGCGGCCATGGCTGGCCGCGGTAACAGGGCTTCTGAACCGGAAAGTATTGACCAGGTTGTTTTTCCAGGTACGCCAGTAGCGCTTTTAATTTTAAATACAGTTTGTTTTTTTTTTTGCACGGTGATGTCATGGCCTGCCTGTACGGGTGGAAGATTTCCGGGACGCGTTGGCTCAGCTTTCGTTGCTCCCGGACGTTATCGCCCGGGGCGCGTATCGCGTGAGCCATGTCTGGGCCATCGTTTTCAAGAATTCCGAAGTAATGAAAAAGATTGTAGGCGTTGATGAGGTGTGTGGTAATGGGACACTGAAGCACTTTTAGTGAAATATGGGCTTTAAGCGGTGTCTACAGTTTTTATGCTGCGTAATCAATTATCGAAGCCAAATGGAGGAAAAATAAGCGCGAATTGTCTTTTTTTAGCAGAAATATGCAGCCGGCGCTTCGGGGCACACCATCGATTGCGCCGCCGTCTGTGATTGGTCAAGAAGTCGTGACGTCACAGTGAGGACAGGAGAAGCTGCATACACGGATCCGGCGCTTCGTTCCAGCAGATCGCAGCTTTCCGCGCTGTTGTAAAAAACGATTAGGGCGACTATTTTTTCGCTGACCTCCGAAGAAAAGGTTTGGTTTGGTTTGGTTTATGGGGTTTAACGTCCCAAAGCGACTAAGGCTATGAGAGACGCCGTAGTGGAGGGCTCCGGAAATTTCGACCACCTGGGGTTCTTTAACGTGCGCTGACATCGCACAGTACACGGGCCTCTAGAATTTCTCCTCCAAAGAAATTCCAGCCGCCGCGGCCGGGATCGAACCCGAAGAAAAGGGTACCCCAGTTCGTTCATTCAGCGTATCACCTGAAACCAAAAAAAAAAAGACGCAGCCAAAACAATTCTATGCCTAGCACAAGCATACGACAGCGGGAAAGACGCGTATACATCCTAAGCATAAAAGCCCTCAGGGGAACCTTGGCTCTTATTCTCGGAAAAGAAGAGGTGCGAACAGTGCTCAAGCCCATTACCACCATTCTGATGTCTCCTGCCCCGCCTGAAAGACAGACTTCCTGGAGAAAAGACCCAAGGCATTGCGTACAAAAACCCTGCCGTAAGTGCCCGGCGTTGTTATTAATGCGAAAGCATTTCTTGCCTCATGACTGGCGTGGACGGGATGCGTCACCACGGGCTGTGGACGGAGCGTGTCATGATGGACTGTCATTCATGTAGTAAGAGTGTAATTATGATTTGTAAAGATTGGTAATGATTAAATGGAAAGTCTAAATGACCGAATTACTAAACAAAATATTTAGTTTTGTTTGGTTTATGGGGTTTTGCGTCCCAGAGCGACTCAGGCTATGAGAGACGCCGTAGTGAAGGGCTCCGGAAATTTCGACCACCTGGGGTTCTTCAGCGTGCACTGACAGCGCACAGTACACGGGCCTCTAGAATTTCGCCTCCATCGAAATTCAACCGTCGCGGCCGGGATTGAACCCGCGTCTCTCGGGTCAGCAGCCGAGCACCATAACCACTGAGCCGCCGCGGCGGCTAAATGAATAAAATGTTGAATAAATAACAAGGCAACTAATTTCGCTAATTACTGCGAGTAATTCACAAAATTTGTGTGAATTACTAGTAATTCCTCTAGAAGTGGACGAAGAATAGAAATAATAATGAAATTAATCGATTAACAAATAATACGTAATAAGCAATTATTGTTTACTGAATAAAAAAATTGATAATAAATTAATTTGATTAAATAATTAGGCGATTACCATCTATAATGAATTGCATTAATAAGTAAGAGAGGAGGCAACGGAACTCGAAATGCCTTCGCATTTCCGCATGTAAGGTGACTTAAGTGCACCTTTAACTTTTTCACGGAAAGAATGAAGCAGCACAACACTGACGTCAAAGTGAGCGAAGCCGGCGAAGCACAGTGGCCAAGCTCTGCGAGGCATGTGTGAACACATTAAAGACTTATATGGAACTATTATGCTGGAGACAAAGCCAACTCCGCGCACAAGGCTGCTGCTTCAGTCATGGCATGTTCAGCCGACGCCTCGAAATATTGAATCGCTTCTTTGGAACCATTCCCTCTTCCTAGATGCACAGTTTAAGTTCAGTGACCTGGCGGTCAACTACGTGGGTGTTTAAAAGCAAAGCTTCAACTTGCCCGCAGTCACTCCTTGACCAAGAAACCGAGTAAGGTTTGGAGACGTCGTGTTTTCTTGCAAGAATTTGGTTGGCGTTCATTTCTCTCTTAAATTGCCATCCCGAACGAGAGAGATCCCTCTCGAATGTTTTCGTTTTAATCGCGGAGATATAATTAGTGACGAGACAGCAACGAGTGGAAAAACAAAATGCCGCATATCAACAGCTTCGATGCTTGATTGCTTGGACGCGTCGCACAGAATGTTTCTCAGCTCGTCCCAGGAAGTCTGCAAGCGCCTATTTCGAAGACTGCGACACATGCCTAAGCCTCTATAAAGCTTTTACAGAGGCTCGGCAAGAATGTCAGGCACGTGCCATGAGGGAAAGCATCTCGCAGAGCCACCACGGCCTCGGACACAGCAGTGGGCACTTCTCAATAGCCGGTCCTTACGTAAATAATCGTACCGCTAATCGGTTACGCGACGATTAGCACAAGTGTGTCCCTTTGTGTGTGAAAAAAAAGGAGACGCGCATATGCAGCCACGCGCTGAAGCTGTCTGTCCGTCTCATAGCGGGGTCACTCTCCGAGGACTGTTCGCTGTCATCACTTCACGCAAATCTGCGCACACAAAGAGACCTGAACTGTCGTAAAGTTACGAAATTATAATCGAAAGTAGTAGCCTTTACCTCACGGTTCCTCTTTTAGCAGAAATGCTTCTTGGAGATAGTAACAAGCATCTCCTACGCGAGAAAAATCCAAGGAATGGCGTCGTGGTTCAGCCGTGCCTCTTTGAGAGAAAGCCCTAGAGATCGCATTAGGGAGAAGCTCTGCATGCAACCGCTTAGACGAAAGAACTTCGAGTAGAATACGCTTGCTTTGGTGCGCTTGAAATTCTCCCTCTTCAGAGCAGCGACAATCTGCGCTGCGAGCTTGTGATTTTGCGGGTAACAGTAGAAGACAACGCAGTCGCAGCCGTAGTTGTTCGTGCGCCCAAACGCAGAGCAGTACCTCAAGTTTAACCTGGTGCTCAAACTCAGCTGGCATGTTTTGTACTTCCACAACGCACGCAACACGAGGAACAGCGCCAGCATTGCGAGAAACAACGCTCGATGAAAGCTCGCTCGGGTGACTCGAAACATCTCCGGCTCCTCAACGTGACGGCACCTCGGCCGACATGGACAAGGTCGTCTCCCTCTCCGCTGTTCTACTCTCCTGTGCTCTCGCGCGACGTGGGAGATTTGAACGCCGCGCTTTCATTTGATGATTGCGCCAGTGTTTAGCCAAAATCGTAACTTCACAGACAAAAAGTAACTTCACAGACATGATCAACAACGAGCATACTTCAGAACCCTATAGAAGGTTAGCAGATTCGAAAACCGCCTCAGTATCCCTTTAAGAAACGCCGATGCGCAGTGATTGACCATGCGAACCAGGACGTACGACTGAAGCTGCGGTGGCTGCTTTACAGTGTGCCTGACGAAACGTGCGCACGGAAAAATCTCCCAAGCGGAATGGGAACGCTGGCGAGTGCACGGCGTGTCGGAGAAGGGCTCTACCACCAGGCTCATTCCTCTTAAGTTGAAAGCTGGTGTAAAGCTTGACGACCTGACGCACCAGCTCAACGTCTGCGGTCAGTTGGCGCTTGTTGTCGTACCGGGCAGGCCACCGTTGTGCCTTCGCCGTCGGGGTACAGGCCATGTTCGCAAGGAGTGTCCGGCTCCGCGTGTCAGGCACGAAAATGGCCAGTGTGTCCGCACTTACGCGAGCAGTGCCAGCCCTGGGACCAGTGAAGATTCGTCTGAGCGCTGATGGACGAGGCAGACGCGGATGAGGCAACCAGTGCAACAGACCAACCAGCGACTCACAAGGCGCCTTTGTTGAGGCCTCTAACAAAAAAGACAGCGACGACAACCAGTGCACTAAAGTCATGAAGCTTAATGAAGGACACCGTAATCCTAGGCAAGGCGGCGATGACAAGCGAGAGGGCGCGGTCGAATCTCTGGACAGCGTGAAGGCTGTCAGCACTGATGTCATAGACGTCAGGCAGGAGGCTGCCGCCCTATCAGGTGGGAAATGCTCCCACGAGGAGAGCGTGGGCGAGAAGCCGGACTCCGGTGGTGGCAGCGATGAGCCGCAGCCGTAAACGCCAGGGATTCGCCGCTCAACTTTGAAGCCGCCGTCGAACTTCATGGCGGGCGCGGAAACCGCCATCGTAGTAGTGCGATGTGCCTTTTTTTTTTCGGTTGTCGTGGGAAGCCCCCAGCAAACAATGTGCCTGAGTTCAGAACTGCCGCAGAGGGACTATCGATGGGTTTCCTGACGCCTGTACGCGGGAGTCCTGGGATGCCGATACTATTCAGTGCCTTTGCCCTGCCAGCCTTCCAGCTCCTTCCGAGATTCGCCGGAACGAGTTAAAACTGCAATGGCGATGCCTTTTTCCTTCCGCTTTGTTCTGTTCTAAGCAGCAGACAGACGCTTCTGTGGCAGCAACGCAAAAAGCTCTTTATTCGAGGCAGCAGCGTCCTTTTATAGGCAACGCTGCAAGCCGATCAGGCACACGTCATTTCCGTTACCATGTTATCAGACTGACTGGCTGATACAGAACATTCCTTCCTCCTTAATCAAAGCTACACGAGTTTCTTTCCGTGTTCATAACTGGAGGCTTGATAGCGATCAGGAGGACGTCTTGTTCGATTACTTCTTCGCAAATGGACCTCTTCGGGTGTAGCCATGGTTGATGCGGTGGAACTTGAAGGCTGCGCTGCCATGTGTCTTGCCTCAGGCTGCGATGCCGGTTCCTCATTTGAAGTGGCGTCATCTATGCGAACATCCTCAAGCTTGTCCGCAGTGGGACCACTAATCACGGAGCCAGCAGGCACGGAGGGAGCTGATGGCAAGTCTCGCTGAACAGCGGCACTTGGAGTGGACTCAGGATGCGCTTCTTTTGCGACGTCGGGATGGAGTGATGACTTTGCACCCGATATCCAGCTGGGTCTCAAGTGGTCGATATGCACAAAAAGAAACTGGTCACCGACTTTGACTACAAACGTAGAGTCGCTTACACGTTGCATTACGACCTCTTCCTCCCATGACAGGGTTTCCCCTCTCGTAGTCTTGACGAGAACTGCATCACCGGCTTCCATCTGCGGGACCCTTCCTCGGCCCTCGTTGCGATGAGTGGCGTCTCTGGCTTGGCGGCTGCGCATGTCCTGCACAAAACTTGGCTTCAGAAGCGAAAGCTTCACTCGGGGTTGTCGTTTCAGGAACAGCTCAGCCGGCGTTCTTCCTGTTATGGAGTTCGGGGTGTTCCTGTAAGCAAGCAAGAAGTCGTTAAGTCGTTGGTGCAGAGTTCTGTTCTGCCCTGTTAGGTTATCGTGAAACACTTGCTTGAGTAGAGTGGCCTTTGTCGTCTGAACCAGCCTTTCTGCTGCCCCGTTCGACGAAGCGTGGTAGGGTGGCAAACGCGTGTGGCGAATCCCGTGAGAAGAGGTGAAATTGTAGAACTCCTGCGCAGTAAACTGAGGTCCATTATCACTGATCAGTTCCTCCGGGTAGCCATACGCTGCAAATATCTCCATGAGACAGTCGATTGTTTTCGACGTCGTCGTAGTGCGGAGGCATTTTACTTCTATCCACTTTGAGTAAGAGTCCACTAGAAGGAACAAGTTCGAGCCATCCTTCATGGCGAAATCGACATGGACTCTCTGCCAAACACGAGTTGGATAAGTCCATGGGTGCAATGGCCCTGGTGCCTTCGCAGGCATGGTCGTTTGGCACACTGTACATTGATGGACAGTGTCTTCAATGTTCTTGTCAATCAACGGCCACCAAACAAACGACCTAGCAAGCATTTTCATTCTTTGCATTCCAGGGTGTTCTTCATGTAGCAATGTTAATACTGCTTCTCGAAGTTCGTCCGGAATGACCACTCGCTGGCCCCACGTGATGCAGCCTTGCTCATACGATAGTTCGTTTCGACGAACGTAAAAGGGCTGAAATTTATCATCGTGGTGCGCGGGCCAGCCAGATAAGGTGAACTGCACGACTTTGGAAAGAAGGCGATCCCTTTTAGTCGCAGCAGCAACCTGGCTCGCAGTGAGAGGCGTTGACTCAAACACTGCAAGGCATTCTTCAGTGTCGTCTTTATGCTTCACCAGAAGTGGAAGCCTTGAAAGAGCGTCGGCAACTTCCATGTTTTTGCCGTTCCTGTAGCGCAGTGTGTACAGATAAGCTGCTAAGGTGATAGCCCAACGCTGAATCCTAGCTGCAGCCAAAGAAGGAATTGGTTTATCTGATACCAAGATCCCCAACAGTGGTTGGTGGTCTGTATACAGCGTGAATTTGCGCCCGTACAGGTATCTATGAAACCTGCTCAGACCAAAAATTAATGCTAGGGCTTCCTTCTCGTCTTGCGCATAGTTGCGCTCCGCTACACTCAATGTTCTGGAGGCAAATGAAATGGGTCTTTCCGAACCATCAGGCATGACGTGAAAAATTACTGCCCCAAGACCGTAGGCCGACGCGTCGCAGCTTAAACAGATTGGCTTTTTCACGTCGTAAAAAGTCAGAACTTGACTGTCTACAAGACGCTGCTTGGCTTCCACGAATGATCTTGAACATTCGTCCGTCCACGCCCAACTAGTGTCCTTTTTCAGCAGGTCGTACATTGGTGCAGCTACTGTGGCTAAATCTTTGATGAATTTGGCGTAGAAATTCAGCAGACCCAAGAAGGCTCGAAGCTCAGTTACGTTGCTTGGCTGAGGTGCTTCCGTGATGGCTTTTATCTTTGTTGATGTTGGAAAAATGCCATCAGCTGTCCCTTTGTGTCCACGATAAACGACGGACTGCTTGAAAAATTCACATTTCTGTTCTTTTACAGTGATATTGTGCTTTTCCAGTCGTTGAAGTACCTTTTCCACAGTTTCTTCACAGTCGTCTATATTGTCGCCTACGACGATGACGTCGTCGATATAGCAACCCACTTTTGGAATCCCTTTTAAGACTTCGTCCATTAACGACTGAAAGATAGCGGGTGCGCTAGAGATGCCGAATGGTAGGCGCTGAAACTGGAATAATCCGAGATGAGTGTTTACGGTTAACAGCGCTTTGCTTTCCTCAGCAAGCGGCACTTGCTGATAGGCTTGTGATAGATCCAGAACGCAAAAGATTTTACCTCCTGCGAGCATGGTATACAAGTCTTCCGGCAATGGCAAAGGGTAATGGTCAGTTTTTAGCACAGGATTAACCGTGACTTTGTAGTCGCCACATAACCTTAATCCTGCGCCGCCTTTCTTCGCGAACACCACCAGAGGCGTTGCCCAGTCACTTTTCGTGACCCTCTTTAGTATTCCGGCTTGCTCGAGCTTTTCCAGCTCCTTTGCTACTTCCTCTTTGATGGCAAATGGTATTGGCCGTGCTTTTGAGAACACTGGTTGAGCCCCTTCCTTTACAAAGATGCGAGCTTCGAAGTTTTTGACGACTCCCGGGGTGCTCTTGAAAACCTCGGAATACTTTTTCCGTAAGGCTTCTACCCTCTGCTCCAATGACTTATCCGTGGACAGGCTGTACACTGCTTTCCAGTTTATCTGCAGTTTTTCCAGCCAGTCTCGTCCCATGAGAGCGGGCATCGGCGTTCCGTTTCCCTTCACTACCACAACAGGCAAAGAGATTTCGCTTGCGTCCTGCTTGACTAAGACGTTTGCTTTTCCAATTACCTTCAGCTTTTCTCCGGTGTAAGTGCGCAACGACACATTGGATTGCACACATTTAACATGCGGGAAATACTGCTTATAGAACTGTTCTGGTACGATCGTGACCGCTGCACCTGTGTCAATTATCATCGAAACAGTTTTCCCTTCAATGTTCAGGTCGACACTGTAGCCCCTTGAACTTTTGCCCGAGAAGAACACAGTCTGACAACTCAAGTCTTCGGATTCTTCGTCCGTAGTGTCAACGTATCTGACAGCTTTTGGTTTAGCCCCGCTTTTGCAAAAGGCTTGCAAATGCCCTTTTCTGTTACAATTTCTGCAGGTGTGGTTGCGATACCAACATTTTTCTCCCGCATGACGCTTTCCGCAATGCTTGCAAGCACTTCGCCGCTCTTCCTCGCGTTTATCTTTTGGCCATGCAACCGTCATCGATTTCTTTTTCTTATCACGGCGACGTTCGCCCTGAATGACGTTGACGCTACACGGTTTCCTGTCAAACTCATGCATTTGCTTCGCCTGTTGTGCCGCTAGCTCTTTATCTAGCGCCGTTTGACACGCCAGCTCGAACGTCAAGTCAGGCTGTGCAAAAAGAGCCCGTTGCGTTTCCTCGTCACGCAAACCAGCTACAAGCCTGTCCCTTAAGGCGTCATTTAAAAACGTGCCGAAATTGCAATCTCTTGCAAGATGCTTCAGTTCAGTGATGAAATCTTTGGCGCTTTCATTTTCTTGCTGCATTCGGCGATTAAATTTACAACGCTCTGCGATAATTGTATGAGCTGGGCTGAAATGAGCTTTAAGAAGCTGTTTAATTTCTTCGAAAGTCTTCTGAGAAGGCAAATGAGGCACAATTATCTTCTCTAGCTCTTCGTATGCTTGCGCACCGAGTACGTTCAGAAACAACTTCAGTTTCTTGTCTGCAGAGACATCATGTATGCTTACGAAGTTCTCGAAGCGTTCAAAATACGAGCGTATGTTGTCGATTTTCGGGTTGAATTCCGGCATTCTGCCGAGCTTAGGACCATGTCCAGGTTCTGCCATAATGAGCAAATTTCACTTATCTGCGTTCTTGCGCTCCTCCGGCGTTTCTGCGCTCCTCCGGCGTTTCTGCGCTCCTCCGGCGTTTCTGCGCTCCTCCGGCGTTTCTGCGCTCCTCCGGCGTTTCTGCGCTCCTCCGGCGTTTCTGCGCTCCTCCGGCGTTTCTGCGCTCCTCCGGCGTTTCTGCGCTCCTCCGGCGTTTCTGCGCTCCTCCGGCGTTTCTGCGCTCCTCCGGCGTTTCTGCGCTCCTCCGGCGTTTCTGCGCTCCTCCGGCGTTTCTGCGCTCCTCCGGCGTTTCTGCGCTCCTCCGGCGTTTCTGCGCTCCTCCGGCGTTTCTGCGCTCCTCCGGCGTTCCTGCGCTCCTCCGGCGTTCCTGCGCTCCTCCGGCGTTTCTGCGCTCCTCCGGCGTTTCTGCGCTCCTCCGGCGTTCCTGCGCTCCTCCGGCGTTTCTGCGCTCCTCCGGCGTTCCTGCGCTCCTCCGGCGTTCCTGCGCTCCTCCGGCGTTCCTGCGCTCCTCCGGCGTTTCTGCGCTCCTCCGGCGTTTCTGCGCTCCTCCGGCGTTTCTGCGCTCCTCCGGCGTTTCTGCGCTCCTCCGGCGTTTCTGCGCCCCTCCGGCGTTTCTGCGCTCCTCCGGCGTTCCTGCGCTCCTCCGGCGTTTCTGCGCTCCTCCGGCGTTTCTGCGCTCCTCCGGCGTTTCTGCGCTCCTCCGGCGTTCCTGCGCTCCTCCGGCGTTCCTGCGCTCCTCCGGCGTTTCTGCGCTCCTCCGGCGTTCCTGCGCTCCTCCGGCGTTCCTGCGCTCCTCCGGCGTTCCTGCGCTCCTCCGGCGTTTCTGCGCTCCTCCGGCGTTCCTGCGCTCCTCCGGCGTTTCTGCGCTCCTCCGGCGTTCCTGCGCTCCTCCGGCGTTCCTGCGCTCCTCCGGCGTTTCTGCGCTCCTCCGGCGTTCCTGCGCTCCTCCGGCGTTTGTGCGCTCCTCCGGCGTTCCTGCGCTCCTCCGGCGTTCCTGCGCTCCTCCGGCGTTCTTGCGTTACTCCTGGCCTCCTATGAAATCGTGGCTGCAAGGGCTCCGTGTCGCCTTGCACCGTAGGCGGTTCAGCCTTCCTGGCCGCCGATGAAATCGTGGCTGCATGGGCTCCGTGTCGCCTTGCACCATAGGCGGTTCAGCCTCGTGACTGCTGCTGGCCGGCGGCGGTTTACTGCGCGCCGGATCCCATCCTCGTCGCCAGATGTTCTGTTCTAAGCAGCAGACAGACGCTTCGGTGGCAGCAACGCAAAAAGCTCTTTATTCGAGGCAGCAGCGTCCTTTTATAGGCAACGCTGCATGCCGGTCAGGCACACGTCATTTCCGTTACAATGTTATCAGACTGACTGGCTGATACAGAACACGCTTGCCATCCCAACGTTTTTAGATCCATTTCAGTTCGAAAGCTGCGGTGCGCGGATTGTCGCCTTCCCGTTTCCTGCCGCGCGGTGGCGCTCGCCACGCTGTTTGCCCGACCAGCGTGGCCCTTCGCGCCTACGCCATCGTCGCCGCCGCCTGATTTGGAGCAGCCAGCAGATATCAGCATGGAAGATATCAGCTCTCCTGTGCCAGTTGTTGGCAGTGACGCTTATCTTACAGTATACAAAAGCTTCAAGCAAGGGTGCTTAAAGCATCCCACCAAAAAGATGCTAGAGTTTACCAACATTGTAAACTAAGCAATCTCGAATTCTTTGAAAGAAGGTCCCGTTTTTGGGGACATTTTTTGGGAGGTGCTAGACGAGCTGGAATTGCAAAACCTTGCTCGGCTTGGATGTGCAGAGCATATGGCCACTTTTACATGCCAAGTTCTGCATTCTGTCATAGTGACACGCTTGCACTTCTATGCGAGAGACGTGAACCGCCGGCTGGAGAACGGAGAAAAGGTTGTCATCGCAGATAACAAAGCTCGCCTTCTGTAGCCATTCCCTCCGTGCTTCCGATTTAGTGTGTCTGCATTTAATGCTTGTCTGTGTTCAATGAAATTAACATTCTAAAAATGAAAGTGCAGGACGCTGCTCCCGTCTGTGCGATCATTGCAAATAAAAAGCTCTTCTATAGTTATTCCCTCCCTGCATCCAGCTAAGTGTGTCTGCATTTATAGTTGTGTTCACTGAAATTGGCATTCTAAAGAACGTGCAAAATGCTGCTGGTATGTGCGGTGCTTCGTTGATAATATAGCGCGGAATTTCGTGACTGATCTAGAAGTGGAACATCGCTAGTTTTAACCTTTCATTGATGTTTTGTGCATTCTACCGAAAAAATATTGATAGCTTTACTCCAACATACGCATAGCGCTAAACGTCGCGAACGCGATGCGATAAAGCGCAATGCAAACGATTGGTATTTTGCGAACTGGTATCACCCTGCGCTTTATCTCACCCTTACTAGCCAGGCGAAACATTTATTTAACCATGAGACTGAAGTTTCAACGTGACAGCTACAAAACTGCAGCAAATTTGAGTTCGACGTGTTCGCTCCCAATGTTATCGCGGATGAGAACAGGCTGTCACAGCAACTGCCAAGCGCGAGCGCTCCGGCGGCTCCGGGCCGACAGCGACAGCAGCGCCGCGTGGTGAGTGGAAGTGGACGGGGGCCGCTTTCTCGGGCTCGGCCCGGGGGAGCTTGCAAACTGAAAGGGATCTAAAAACGTTGTGCCATCCCTCCTAGACAGCCGTAGCACTTGGGCGCGCATGACAAGCAATGGATCTAAAAGGGACGGCGATCCACGAGTACGAAAGACCAGACGGTCTTAGACCTGTGCTATACTCCACTGGCAAAGTGTGCCCTCGTTGCGTGTCACGCGCGATGTTTTTGCACCCGGCGATCTGTCTGTTCTCGCTTTTAAGTGATAGCCAAAATGGATAGCGGAATGCGAGTTGCCAGTATTAATGTTCGGGCCGTCTCGTAAAAGCGGTGGCAGTGCCAACTGAGCCGCCTGTGCCTTGATAATGACAATGATATAGCGGCTGTGCAATACACAACAGCAGAGAGCGAGGAGCAGACAGATAGCATGGTTCAGGCGCTTACGGCACACTACAATGTTTATATTTTTCATGCTGTAGGCATTTCTGGTGCGTGCGTTGTCCTAACGCGTAAAAGTGCCGGAATTGCCGAGAAAGCCCTTCATGTCAGTGATACTGGGCGCCTTATTGTTTTGGGTTTTGTTTCCTCAGATTCGCAATGGCGACTGATATATGTTTACGCACCAGATCATGTGCAAGATCGAAAAGCTTTTTTTTTTTTGAAGCTCTTTAGGGGGATAGGGCTGTTATTCCAGGGGGATAGGGCCGTTATTCCTTTAGCCGATTTCAATTGTGTCGTGCAAACAATCCGCCAATCAGCGAAAAGAGCGTTACCTTTTGAGTACTCTGGTACATGACTACAGCCTTGTAGACGCGGGCCATGTATCATCGAATTCGGCAGAACCCCAGTATACGCATTTTGAGGGGAAAAAAATTATTCCAGACTTGACCGAATATATGTGACGCTAGATCTAGTGCCTATGTTTAGAAGGTATTTTGTACAGCCTGTGTCTTTTAGCGACCTTTGCATAGTGAGTTTTACAACAGGGACCAAGCGCAAGCCATCAAACTTCATTTGGCAACTCTGGAAGTTGAACGCAAAATTTCTAGAGGATGACTCTTTCGTTGACAGGGTCGAACAGAACATTCACTGTGTGTTAGCAAACGAACCTGCCGACTATGCTGTGACGTGGAAGTAACTGAAGATAGAAGTAAAAATTATTGTGATTGAAACGGGCACGATTCGGCGCTAAAACTGAAAGGAAAAAGAGCTCAAATGGCAGCTTGAAGGACTGGTTATGTTGGAAGTAGCGGAGCCAGGCAGGCACACTTGAGAAATCAGCAAAGATAAAAGTGAATTAGAACTTCTTGATGCGGAAAAATACAATGCAGCAGTGATTCGGGCACGAGCAGAAAGCTTGTGGCTAGGGGAAGTACCGAATAAACGCCCTTTAAGCGATAAAAACGGTACGCCCCCAAGAACGAGATCACACAAATATTATATCAAAATTAAGTCAGATAGTGCTCGACGCTTTCGTCCAGCACTATCAGCATCTTTTTGGTGGCGCAAAACACCTGAAAAGTGGGTTTGAAGAACAATATCGCCAGGAGTGTATTAGAGTGCTGCTACACCTTTGAAGTACGAGTTCCTATGCTGTGCAGCTCGACCAACCGAAGGCCTTCGACAGGCTCTCGCGTGACATTGTTTCTTGTTTTAGACAACACTAATATCGATGATTCTTGAAGCCGTAAGAATGGTTTATAAAACTGTGTAACACGTGTTATAATAAATGAGACACTTAGCGAACCGGTTCCTGTGCTGACATCAGTGAGGCAAGCATTGCTAGTCGCTCTGTATCCTGAACCTTTTTGAGTTGCTTTGTTACGTATGAATGCATTAATGGCTTTAAGCTCCAGTCATCCGAGGTAAAAGAGCTGGTCTATACGGATCACATTGCTGTTTTCTGCGAGTACAAAAACAGCGTCCTCGAAGTTGTGCAGGTAAATGACCAATTTTTTTATGCAGACAAGGGCACATATAAGTTGAGAGAAGACCGTTGGCATTTGACATGGCCATTGGGATACTACAGCAGAGCATTTTGAAAATACTACATGGGCAGCAACATCCACTAAATAGTTGGGTGTTCCGCTCCAGCATTACAAAGAAAACACCGAGTTTTGGTAGACAGAAATGAACTACGTGAAGGAAAAGGCGGAGTCATGACATGGTCGCGGCCTACCTATGTTTGCACGTGCTAGAGCTTGTAATGTGCCCCTGACAGCAAATATTTGCTATGTCTTTCAAGTTTATGCCACGTGCAAATGAGCAAAAAATGCGCAGAGCTTTTTTTACGTCGCGCCGCAGCGCACCCGAAGCAGACAGTCATTCGAGTCTGCATGAAGCAGAAAAGCCTTTATTGATAACTGGCCAGCGCTTTTAAACGGTGGCCATTGGGGGGAGAAGGTCCGATCACAGCTCCGAGCAGCGCATGCGTTGTTCGGATCTGTGATCATCCGTGCTGAGCCGCACGCAGCCACCGCACGATGATCTGGCGAGATACGATTGCGATACAGCAGCTTTCCCAGTCTTTATCTGGGCCTGGAGTTGGAAAAGGGTCAGTCGGTCAAATCTGTTCGGATCCGTACGGAGCGAGGGACTAGATCTCTGAAACTTGTTTTTGAGACGAACTTTGTATGGGTTATTTTTTTTACGAGACCAAAAGTGACTGTTTCTTGCGTACTGTGTTACAGATTAGGCTTCCTAAAGCTGTGCAATATTTCATTGCATCCACAAGTGGTGCTGTGAACCCTGGTGTAACCGGTTTTTTGCATGAAATTATTGTGTCTTACCGTATTCTGCGAACGCATTTTTCTTTCGAGTATTTAGCAGAAGTTAGCAAAAAGAAATTGTATAAAGATTTCATTGACATCATGATGTCAATACCTTCGTACAGAACAGGTCACCGTGAAAGTCCAGGAGAGGACGTATTGAAAAGAGTTAAAAAAATGACTGTTCGACCATGAGTTAAAATTTTCTTCTACAAGCTGAGCATAAAAACTCTTCCGGTTCAAACATGGCCCGAAGTCAAAGCAGTTTTTGCCCCCTGGACTGTAAACTGTTTGTTATGCAAAAGAAAACGCGAAACAAATGAACAATCGAATGCTGGGATCCGATCTCTTTCTGGGACATTTAAAAACGAATTGCCAATCACCCCGTCAGTAATTAGGTTTTTACGTGTTGATATTGCAGACGAAACCGCGTACGATATCTTCATGCTCCTCGGCCTCCACAGCTTATAGAAGACTAGGATGGCGGCCCGACACGCAGACCTAACCGTCCGGTCTGCTATAGAGAAAATTTTATTCACAGCACATTACTCATAGCAGAAGTGTACCGCGGCCAAGCAGAAAGTCCCCAATGAATACCTGTTCTTGATGAATTAGTAAACCTGAAAAAGCTGTGATGGCATATATTTAACCATTCTGTGTATTTTCTGCAATGCGTTTAAGCAGGCAGCAAACAAAAAAAAACCACCTCAGATAGCTCAGTCGGTAGAGCGCTAGTGTTTTAACCTAACTGTCCGGCCCCGCCGCGGTGGCTCAGTGGTTACGGCGCTCGGCTGCTGGCCCGAAAGACGCGGGTTCGATCCCGACCGCGGCGGCTGAATTTCGATGGAGACGAAATTCTAGAGGCCCATGTGCTGTGGGATGTCAGTGGACGTTAAAGAACCCCAGGTGGTCGAAATTTCCGGAGCCCTTCACTACGGCGTCGCTCATAGCCTTAGTTGCTTTGAGACGTTAAACCCGAATAAACCAAACTAAACCTAACTGTCCGGGGTTCGTGACCCCATTCGGGTGGAGGGTGACTTTTTTGCCCTTAAAGGATCGCTGCTGAAAGTCTCTTGCAAAGCCATTGGTAACAAAGCAAACAATGAAAGGCCTTAAATATTATTTATGACGCCCCCCCCCCCCCCCCACCTTCGTCTGTGATGGCTGCTCTTCGTAGCGCAATTTGATTTTGTTCATGCAGTGGAGTGGGACAAAGGAGAGAAAAGCAGGTTGCACTGTTGTAAGCCCGGATAGCTCAGTCGGTAGAGCGTTAGGCTTTTAACCTAACGGTCCGGGGTTCGAGCCCCCGTTCGGGCGGAGGGCGACTTTTTTTGCCCTTCAAAGGATCGCTGCTCCGCTCCCATCACGGATACTCGTCTGAAAGTCTCTTGCAAAGCCATTGGTGACAAATCAAACAATGAAAGGCATTAAATATCATTTTTGACTCCCCTACCTTCGTCTGTGATGGCTGCTCTTCGTAGCGCTATTTGATTTTGTTCATGCAGTGGAGTGGGACAAAGGAGAGAAAAGCAGTTTGCACTGTTGTAAGCCCGGATAGCTCAGTCGGTAGAGCGTTAGGCTTTTAACCTAACGGTCCGGGGTTCGAGCCCCCGTTCGGGCGGAGGGCGACTTTTTTTGCCCTTCAAAGGATCGCTGCTCCGCTCCCATCACGGATACTCGTCTGAAAGTCTCTTGCAAAGCCATTGGTGACAAATCAAACAATGAAAGGCATTAAATATTATTTTTGACTCCCCTACCTTCGTCTGTGATGGCTGCTCTTCGTAGCGCAATTTGATTTTGTTCATGCAGTGGAGTGGGACAAAGGAGAGAAAAGCAGGTTGCACTGTTGTAAGCCCGGATAGCTCAGTCGGTAGAGCGTTAGGCTTTTAACCTAACGGTCCGGGGTTCGAGCCCCCCGTTCGGGCGGAGGGCGACTTTTTTTGCCCTTCAAAGGATCGCTGCTCCGCTCCCATCACGGATACTCGTCTGAAAGTCTCTTGCAAAGCCATTGGTGACAAATCAAACAATGAAAGGCATTAAATATTATTTTTGACTCCCCTACCTTCGTCTGTGATGGCTGCTCTTCGTAGCACAATTTGATTTTGTTCATGCAGTGGAGTGGGACAAAGGAAAGAAAAGCAGGTTGCACTGTTGTAAGCCCGGATAGCTCATTCTGCTTCCGGCAGCCGAGCTGAACGGATCGCAGGGTCATGGGCTCCAGCGGAGCGGCGATAGCGGCCTTTGACTGCCGCGGAAACAGGATCGATGACTGCGGTGATAAGGATTACCAGATTATTTTGCCGACACTGCCAACAGGACGTGTTGTTTTCAACACCGTTTTTCTTCACGGCGACGTGCGAGCGAGGCCGTTCCGGGTCGAGGATTTCCGTGACGCCCTGGCCGAGACCGGTACGCTCCCCGACGTGGTCGCGTTGGGGGCGTACCAAATCAACCACGTGTGGGCGGTTACCCTGCGGAACACGGAGGCAGCTAAGAAGTTGCTCGCCTTCAACGAGCTGCAAGTTAAGAAACGCCGCTGCCTCATTATCGACCCGGAAGACCAGCAGGTAAAGCTGCGGCTACACTGGATGCTTCACGGTGTGGCTGACGACAACATCCGGACGGCATTCGCGGCGTTTGGCAAAGTGACCGACGTTACGCGTGAGCGGTGGCGGATACAAGGCGTCAATGACAAGAGCTCAACGACAAGAACGGTCCTACTGAAGTTGAAGCCCGGCTTGAAAGTGGATGACCTGCCACACCAGGTACGTGTCGCCGGAGAGTTGGCTCTTGTCGTGGCGCCTGGGCGTCCAATGCAGTGCTTGCGCTGCCATGGTACAGGCCACGTGCGGCGTGAATGCAAGGTTCCCTGCTGTACGAAATGCCGGCGGTACGGCCACGCGGATAATGAGTGTGTCCGCACTTACGCGGTGGCTACGGGCGGGGCGTCGAAAGACGACTCTGCGGAACTCCTGATGGATGTAGTCGAGGCCGAAGAATCTGCGAAAGGCATAGAGGAACCCGAAAAGCAAGCAGGATCGACGGGCTCTTCGGGACCCTCCAGCAGCGATGCCGGACGCAAGCCTGAAGGGGCAGAACCTACTAGAAAGGAGACGGAGGCGTCGAGCGGTGAAGTAAGCGTGCCAGCGCTCCAAGAAACCGAGCCAGCGACTCTGACCGAGGAGAACCTTGACCAGAGCGGCGCCCGCACGACCGGCGTCCCTGCCCCAGCGAAGCGGCCACACGCCCAGACCGGAACCGAAGACGACAAGGCGGAAGCCCCCAGCGTCGAAGAGCCGCCGGCAAAAACGACCCAAGGACGGCGGTCGTCCATCCGGCCACGACCAAATGTGTCGACGGAGAGGAGAGCCCTTGACAAGCCGCCCCCACTGCCAGGCCTGGCACCAGCACCGGATGGCTCCGGTGTCAATGATGTCGTCTAGCCAAGCGCTAGACGTGAAGGGTAAGCACCATGTTCCCGGCCTCTTTATTCTGCATGAAAATGGCTCATGCGTTCCCCATGAAAGTCGGTACACTTAATGTCAGGGGACTGGCAAGTAAGAAGAAGCAGAGCCAGGTGTACCGCCTTTTAACTGAGCACGACATTGACGTCCTGGCAGTGCAGGAAACGAAAATTGACGGGGAAGAGGAGACCGGGAGCATGGTGCGACGTTTCACGTCTAGGTTTTTTGCAGTTGTAGCCCACGCTGTAGGAACGTCTGCAGGTTGTCATCTTTGTAAAGAATGTACCGGGACTTGAGGTTCAGGCATATACGGCGTGTCCTTCGGGTCGATTTGTTTTGGTTGACCTCCTGTACGACAAAACATATTGGCGCATCATTTGTGTGTACGCCCCAAATGCGGTGGATGAGAGGACAGCGTTTTTTCAACGCGTACAAAAGTACTTCAGTTGTGAGAAATGCCTGATCGTCATGGGTGACTTCAATTGCGTCCTGAGAGGCTGTGACAAAACCAGTGCAAGGGCATTTAGGGACAGAAGCACTGAAGTACTCTCACAAATTATAGACACGTGCAACCTCGATGATGTGGCCGAATGTTTAGAGGGCGAGCGTTGTGTGAGACTCACACATTTTCAACGGTCAAGCCATGCACGGCTAGATCGCATTTATGTGTCACCGAACGTTATTTCAAAATGCAGTAGCTACAATGTAGTACCGGTATCATTTTCGGATCATTGTTTAGTGCAGTGTGGGATAGGGACAAAGAAACGAGGAAATCAGTTTTCTTGGGAGATGTGGAAATTAAATAATAAGCTCATTACAGACGACATCTTTAGCAGGAAAGTAAACGAAGAAATCAGTAAATTAAAGCCGAGCGGGGAACTGAAAGTATGGCAGCAGTGGGAACTTTGCAAACAACAAATAAAAATAGCAGCAATCGAAAGGTCAAGCTGCATACGACAAGAGGAGAAGCGTGAGGAGGACAATTTAAGATCTTTACTAGCTAGACTTCTCGAAAGAGAAAGCGAAGAGCCTGGCAAATGGATGGATGACATTAGGAAAATAAAAAATAAGATTGAACTCTTTGAAGAAGAACGCTATCGTGGCGCACTGGTGCGGGCTAGGGCGCAAGATATAGCTGATGGGGAGACACCTTCCAAACGAGCGCTAGGAATGGAAAAAACGCATGCTCAACGAAACCACATTGAACAGATCGAATGGGGCGGGGCGTTATCTGGAGAAAGCGGGCATATCCAGCAGGCATTTCTTGAATATTATCAGACGCTGTTTGCAAAGCAAGAAGTGGATGTGAGCGCATTCAAGGAAAAGTTTCTTGGCGCTTTGCCGCGATTAGATGACGAACAGAAAGAAAGGCTGGAGCTGTCGATAACTGCGTCGGAGGTCGAGCAAGCGATAGAAAATTTGAACCTGGGAAAATCTCCTGGACCTGATGGGTTAAGCGCCACTTTTTACAAAGCATATAAACACGAAATAGTGCCAGTACTGACAGCAGTTTTTAACGAAGCCTACAAAGAAAATGAGTTGCCCCCGTCTTATGGTAAATCCCATACAGTGCTAATCCCTAAATCCGATGACGCAGAAAAGTTAAAGCAGGTCACAGCATATCGTCCTATCGCCCTCACAAACGTAGATTATAAAGTTTTCATGAAGATTTTAGCCCATAGACTACAGTCAGTAATTCAGGATATAGTCGGTCCCCACCAGACGTGTGGGATCAAGGGACGCTCTATTGTTTCCAATATTCATAGAGCGAGGTGTGTGCTGGAATGTTGTGATAACACAAATAGCTGTGTAGCCATCCTTCAGCTAGATCTTGAGAAGGCATTCGATTGTGTTTCGCATGATATCCTGTTCTGCATACTCGACCATGTGAATGTAGGGTCCATTATTTGCGAGGGAGTGGCCTTGGCGTACCGGAGCTTCACGACAAGATAAATTGTAAATAAGAGTTTGGGGACCCCCATTAGCCTGCAGCGTTCGATGCGCCAGGGTTGTCCCCTCAGCCCTCTTCTATTCTGCATTTACATTGAAGCGTTGTGTTTGAATATCATGGAAAGGGAAAAAATTCGAGGCTTCCAGCTACAGGCGGTAGAAGTTAAGCTGCTGGCTTATGCGGATGATGTCGTGGTGTTCACAGTGAACCGGGAAGGTATAACCGAGGCCGTGGCATGCGTAAAAGAATTCACCAAGATCACCGGTAGTAAAGTGAATTGGTCAAAGTCCCTGGGGCTTTGGCACGGAGAATGGCCAACGAAGCCCGGCAATTTTGCAAACGTGTCCTGGGTGACGACCCCAGTAAAGTACTTAGGCGTCCCACTGGACGGTTATCGCGATAGCGATTCGTCCTGGAAAGCACAGACGCAAGCCACGCGTGAAAAGGCGGAAAGGTGGAAAGGGCGACACCTTTCAATTTTCGCAAGGGCCACAGTGTGCAATCTGTTTTTTATGTCTAGGCTGTGGTACGTGATGCAAGTGTTGCATCGTGCAAGGATGAACGTACAGAGACTGCACCGGATCTTTGCCGTTTTTGTGTGGGCTGCGGACTGGGAACGCTGCAGCCGGACCAATTTGTTTAGGCGGGTGAAGGATGGCGGCCTGAGTCTGGGACACTTATTTCTGCGGCAGATTGTAAGCAGATTTTGTTTTGTGCGCGATGTAAGCGATCCGTTTTTGCGCACTGTGTGCCAATTAAGGCTCGGAAATGCACTGCCGGACTTTGTTGTCACAACCGAAAGTTTCTCGGGACGTATTTTTGGTTACTTTAGAGAGGTTGTCGCGAGTGTTCGATTCCTGTCTGTTCGATTTTCGTATGAATATTTATCTTCTGTTAGCAGGAAGAAGTTGTATAAAGATTTGTGCGATGTAGTTCTTCCACAACCTATGTACAGGGCCTTATATAATGGAGGCCTGGGACGCGACGTACTTAAGCGTGTGAAGGCGATGCAGGTGCCGCCAAGTGCAAAAACTTTTTTCTTTAAATTACATACCGGAACACTACCAGTAAAGGAATTCTTGGAAAGGAAGCAGTTATTTCTACCTTGGGGATCACATTGTTTAATTTGTAAACAACCAGAAACAATAGACCACGTTTTTTTGCACTGTTGGCAGGGGGTATACTTTTGGGACATCTTACAACGGACTTTAAAAAAGGAATTTCCGCTCGACGCTCATGGTATTCGGTACTTGCCTGTAGAGAGTGAGGATGGGACACCATTCGACCTCATTATGCTAATGGGCCTCCATTGTATTTGGCGCTCCAGAATGGCAGGATATCATCGCGATCCTGATGCACGGCCAGCACGGATCTATTTTCGGGAGTTCATGCATAAGTATATTGAAGTTCAGAAACTTGCTCCTGAAGCTCCCGAGTGGCTCGAAAGAGTCGAGCCTTTGGTGACGCTTAAAGGGAGACTGAAGCACTTTTTTTGAAAATCGGGCTGGTAGCGGCATCCTATAGTTTTTCATGCTGCATACTGGAATATCCCATCCAAATAAGGCAAAAACAAGCGCGAATTGCCTTTTTTAGCCGAAATATGCGGCCTGTGCCGCGGGGCACGCCGCCGCCCGTGATTGGTCAAGAGAGGTCGTGACGTCACTTTGAGGACTGGAGAAGCTGCCGATGCGGACCCGGCGCAGCGTTGAGTGCAGATCGCAGCTTTCCGCGTCGTTGTAAAAGCGAATACGGCGGCTATTCTTTTTTACTGACCTCCAAAGAAAAGTATACTACAGTTTGTTCATTCCACGTATCACCTTAAACCAAGAAAGACGCAAGCAAAAAATTCTACGCCTAGCAAAAGCATACGCCAGCGTGAAAGACGCGTATGCAGACCATGCGTAAACGGTGCCAGCACAACCTCGGCTCGTATTCTCGGAAAGGAAGTGGTGCGAACAATACTCAAGTCAATTACCACCACCGGACGCCTCCTGGCTCGCCCGGAAGAGCGTCATCCTAAAGAAAAGGCCCAAAGCACTGTGTACAACAAATCCTGTTCTCAGTACCCGGCGTTGCAGGTTGGGGCAAGAAAGTATTTTAAGGAAACGATGAAGGAGCACAAAGTTGGTGTCAAAATTAGCGAAGCGCAGTGGCCAAGCACTGCGAGGCATGTGACCACAAGATCGTGACACAATCATAGTGCGCTGGAAAACAAGCCAAATACGCGCACAAGACTGCTGCTTCACTCATGGTGCGTTCAGCAGATGCCAGAAAATATTAATCGCTGCCTCGGAAACGTTCGCCCTTCCTAGATTTGCAGTTTAGGTTCAGTGAAGTAGTTGCCAACTATATGCGTGTTTAAAAGCCAAGCTAGCTTCAACTCGCCCGCTGCCACAACTATGAAGAGACCGAGTAAGGTTGCGGTGTTTTCTTGCAAAAACTCGGTTGGCATTCATTTCTCTCATAAATTTGCATCCGAAATCAATGTCGAACGCTTTCATTTTAATTGCTGAGCTACGATTCAACGAGACGCCGCATATGAAGAGCTTCGATGCTTGCTTGCTCTGCTTGCTTGCTTGCTTGGACACGTCGAACCGAGCCTTGCTGAGCACGTCTCAGGTGGTCTGGCCGCACCTAAGCTGAGGATAGCGACACATGCTTGAGCCTCTATAAGGTTTCTTCAGGGGCTGAGTGAGCATGTTTCTACTTTTAAAAGAGGCGCTTCTTCGGAATGGTGACACGCCTCTCATGCGCAACAAAATCGAAGGAACTGTGTCATGGTTCAGCCGCGCCTTTTCGACAGAAATCTCCAGAGGTCACATTAGGGACAAGCTCTGCATGTAGCCGCTCTAACGAAAATGCTTCGAGCAGAGTAGGCTTGCTTTGGTCAGCTTGAGTTCTTCGTCACAGCAGTGAGCGCTTGCGCTGCGAGCTTTTGATCTTGCTAAAAACAGTGGAAGACGACACAGTCTCGGCCGTATTTGTTCATGGACACGAACGCAGAGTAGTACCTCGTGTTGAATCTGATTCTCAAGGTCGGCTGACACGCTTTGTACGTCATAACGCACGCAACACGAGAAACAACGCGCGCTGAAAGCTCGCTCGGGTGCGCCGAAGTATCTCCGGCTCCTCAACATGACGTCACGTTGGCCGACATGGACGAGGTTTCCCTCTCCGCTGTTCTCCTCTCCTACGCTTGCGCGGGGCGCGGGAGATTTGAACATCGCGTTTTTAATTGGTGATTGCGCCACTGTTTTAGCCAAAATCGAAAAAATAATTTCACAGACGTGATCAGCAATGACACTACTTCAAAACCTTAAAAAATTAGCCGATTCGAAAACCGCCTCAGTATCCCTTTAAGGAGTTTTAACGTGACGAAGCCACGCACCCCCAGGCGGATAGTGTTGTTAATTATTGCTCATTGTGCTCTGTAAGTGTATTTGTGTACTGTGGTTCTTGCCTAAGTCAGGCAATAAAGAAAAAAAAAAGCCCGGATAGCTCAGTCGGTAGAGCGTTAGGCTTTTAACCTAACGGTCCGGGGTTCGAGCCCCCGTTCGGGCGGAGGGCGACTTTTTTTGCCCTTCAAAGGATTGCTGCTCCGCTCCCATCACGGATACTCGTCTGAAAGTCTCTTGCAAAGCCATTGGTGACAAATCAAACAATGAAAGGCATTAAATATTATTTTTGACTCCCCTACCTTCGTCTGTGATGGCTGCTCTTCGTAGCACAATTTGATTTTGTTCATGCAGTGGAGTGGGACAAAGGAGAGAAAAGCAGGTTGCACTGTTGTAAGCCCGGATAGCTCAGAATTCGACTTCCGGCCACTGAGCGTGACGGACGTGTGTATCATGGGCTCCCAAGGAGCGGATTTAGCGGCCCAGCCGGGCCGCGGTATCAGGAGTACGATCAAACCGAACGAGGACTACCAGCTGATTTTGCCGCATTTGCCAACAGGTTCGAGCGTTTTGCATACTGTTTTTTTGCATGGCGACGTCCAAGCCAGGCCATACCGTGTTGAAAACTTTCGTGACGCTCTTGAGCGTCTGTCATTGCTGCCGGAAGTGGTTGCCCTCGGGGCATATCAGATGAATCATGTTTGGGCAGTGACATTCTGCGATGAAGAAGGAAAAAACAAAATGCTACAGGCGGAGGCGTTCAACGTCAAGGACCACCGCTGTGTGGTCATTGACCCATGCAACCAGGGCGTCAGGCTGAAGCTGTTCTGGCTGCTACACGGCGTGAAAGATGACGACGTGAAGGCAGCTCTGGCCGCTTTTGGAAAAGTGACCGACATAACTCGGGACAAGTGGAGAGTCAAAGGCTGCGTCGACAAGTCGTCTACTACGCGCTCAGTGACATTGAAGCTGAAGGTAGCGTTACCATCGAGGACTTACCGCACCAGCTGCGTGTTGGAGAGGACGTCGCACTCGTCCACGTTCCTGGCAGAGCTCCGCTCTGCCTCCGGTGCCGCGGCACCGGACACATACGTCGGGAGTGCCGTGTGCCACGTTGCGGGCTCTGTCGTCGCTTCGGCCACGACGACGCCCAGTGCGTGCGAACATATGCTACCGTAGCTGGTCCTGGTCGTAGGGATACTACTGAGGAGCATATTATGGACGAAGTCGACGCGGTAGAGGCGACCCGTGAGAGTCGGGAAGACGCAGTGCCAAAAAGCACAGCCTCAGAAAAAGCAACGCTTCCCACGGAACATGAGGCTGCCAACTCAGAAGAACCACCTGTGCCTGACACCAGAACTGAGGCGGACGCGAGAAAAGCAGATGATGCTGCGGTAGGTGCAGCTGAGACGGTTTTGGAATCGCCCGACGAGAAGGACGTTGACACGGAGATGCCCGCGGCGTCAACTTTGCCAGCGAAGAGGACGCACGACGAAGCTGATGACAAGGCGACGAGCTACGACGGGACGGACCATGAGGAACCTCTTCCCAAAGCGCCTCCTGTTCGACGTGCGGCCTACAAGCCCAAGCCGAACATCCCTCCTGATCGTAGGACTTCGTCGGGTGTCCCTCCGCCTTAGCGGAGGTGCCTCGCAGGGTCTTCGTGTTGGTAACCCGGTCTTCGATCGGGTTCAGTGCTGACACCGCCGTACTTTGCAAACTGGAAGGATTTTTGATGAGGTGAGATGCAAACCGATGTCACTTCGAGAGCGGCGAATCCCAACTATTTAGATGGCGTCTCAAATAACATCTTGCTTGCGTATTGCCACACTGAACGTGAGAGGTCTTTCTGCGCGAAGGAGGCAAAATCAGCTTAAGCGTCTCTTGTTCGAAAACGAAATCGATCTGTTGGCTATTCAAGAGACAAAAATTGAAAGCGAAGAGTTGACAGATGCGATGGCTGAAATTTACCGTGCACAGTTCAGTGTTTGCGTGTGCCATGCAAAAGGAAAGTCTGGAGGGTGTCTGATTTTAACTCGAAACTGCAAAGTCGCTGTGGAAACTGTATTTTCATGTGAAAGTGGCCGGATTGTAGCATGCGATTTTTACTTTTCTAGTGTAGAGTGGAGAGCTGTGTGTGTATATGCACCTAATAGAATTCCCGAACGAGAGGCCTTTTTTCGCCGTGTTCAACCTTTCCTGCTGACAGAAAAGCGTGTACTATTGCTTGGAGATTTTAACTGTGTGTGTAGACCTGAAGATAGAACAACGAACAAAACCCTGCAGGACACGAGTGCCGAGCTGCTGTTTGAGATGATTAATGAAGCAGAATTGGAAGACATTGGCGTTATAATGCAAGGTTCAGAACAAGCGCAGTACACGCATTTTCAAGGCGTTAGTCACGCAAGGCTGGACAGAATTTATGTTTCTTCTGAGGTTGTGCCCTTGTGTTCCCAGTACCAGACTGTGCACGTCAGCTTCAGTGATCATTCTTTAGTCGTGGTCACACTTGGGGAGAGGAAAAGGACTGTCAAGTTCAGTTGGGAATTATGGAAATTTAATGACACATTGTTGGATGATGAGGAGTTTAGCAAGAAACTAAAAGACTCAGTCAAAAGCTTGTTAAAAAAAGAGTCGGACTTTATACAAACATGGGAACAATTTAAATGCGACGTGAAAGTGGCCGCTATAGAAAGAGCATGTGTTTTAAAGCGTAAGGAAAAAGAGCAAGAAAAGGAACTTCGTACCGAGCTTGATTTCATGCTCAGCATGGAAGGCGTCAAGCCGGGGTTGTACAGACAAGAAATAAAAGAGACAAAACTAAGCTTGAACTAATAGATGAAACGAAATATCGAGGTGCAGTGATAAGGGCGCGCAGCGAAAGATTTTGGCTTGGGGAGACGCCCACAAAAAGGGCGCTCAGCGACGAAAAACAGTATGCAGTTTCGAAAAAGATAAACGAAATTTGTTATCGCAATGACGTAACTTCCGAATCTGAGATGATTGAAAGGGCGTTTCTGGAATATTACCAAAACTTGTTCAGCCTTAAAACGCCCGATGTTGAACACTATAAAACTGCATTCCTGTCGCTAATGCCAAGAGTCGAGGATGACCTGGCGCAGGCACTTGAGGAGCCCATAACGGCAGCAGAAATCGAGGCTGCAATACAGCAGCTGAGCTTAAACAAGTCGCCTGGGCCGGACGGCCTCGGTGCCGCACTTTACAATGCTATGAAAACAGAAATGGCAATAGCATTACAACGCGTAATAAGCGAGTGTTATGAAAGAAAGTTAACTCCGCCGTCTTTCCGAACCTCCCACGTGGTGTTGATCCCAAAATCGGACGACCCGAGTAGGTTGCAGTCAGTTGAGTGTTTACGCCCAATAAGCTTAACTAACGTAGACTACAAAATTTATATGAAAGTGCTAGCCGGACGACTCCAAACAGTAATTAAAACCCTTGTTGGCCCACACCAGACCTGTGGCATAAAAGACAGAACCATTTTTACTAACATACACGTAGCTAGGAGTGTCCTTGAATGCTGTGATGCAACGGAGGGTCGTGTCGCCATGATGCAACTTGACCTGCATAAGGCGTTTGATAAAGTTGTGCATGAAATTTTGTTCGTGCTTTTGGAACATGTGAATGTAAGATGTATCATCACTGATGGCGTGAAAATGGTTTATGATGGCTGTATATCAAGGTTCACAATTAATAACCGCCTGAGTAATAGTATTCCTGTCTTGTCGTCAGTGAGGCAGGGTTGCCCTCTTTCTCCACTGCTTTTTGCACTTTACCTGGAGCCCTTTTGTTTAAAGCTGTTAACTACGCAAAACATTCGAGGTTACGCCTTTTGTCACAATGAAGTGAAGGTATTGGCATATGCAGATGACATAGCAGTGTTCTGCAGAGACCAGGAAAGCGTGCAAGAAGTGGTGAGAGAAGCCGTAAATTTTTGTGATGCAAGTGGCTGTGCGATAAGCTGGCAGAAATGTTTTGGTTTTTGGCATGGAAAGTGGCAGGCCACGCCAGAAGTATTCTGTCGAATGAAGTGGATAGACACGCCAGGAAAGTACCTCGGCGTGCCGCTAACCAACTACGAAGAAAGCAAAGAATATTGGGCCCATGAAGCCGAACGAGTCAAAGCTCAGACAAGCAAATGGGGCGGTCACAACATTTCCATGTTTGCAAGAGCTAAGGTGTGCAACATATTTTTAATAGCGAGGATTTTTTATGTTCTACAAGCGTTAACTTTGCCAAGGACTTCAGTGCAAAGGTTGCACAGTGTGTTTGCAACGTTTATTTGGTCGTCAGCATGGGAACGTACCAGCCGATGCAACCTGTTCCACAAGGTGCGGAACGGTGGGCTACGGTTGTCAAATTTATTTCTGAGGCAGATAGTGACTAGATTCTTTTTCTTGCGTCAAGATAATGATTTTCTGCGAACTATTATACAAGTGCGATTGTCAGAATCACTGCCTGATTATGTTGTGTCATCCATGTCTGCAGGTCGGAGTGGGTTAAGTGCTTTCTTGCAAGAAGTTGTTGCAGCAGTGCGTATTCTTCAGTCAAAATTTTCCGATGAGTATCTAGCCATTGTAACAAGGAAAAAGATGTACAAGGACCTGCTCGATGTGTTTCTGCCAGTGCCTGTTTATCGCAGTGCATATCTTCTGGGTCCCGAAAGGGATGTGCTAAAAAGGGTCAAAAGAATGCCGGTGAAGCCTTCAGTGCGTTCTTTCTTTTTTCAATTGCATACTGGAACCCTCCCAGTGAAGCCATGGTTGCAGAGCAAAGGCCTTTTTGTGCCTTGGTCAGTGGAATCTCTAATTTGCAAAAAAGTGGAAACTGTAGAGCATATCCTTCTCTATTATCATGACGCTGTCTTTCTTTGGGATGTCTTGAAACGCACCCTGAAAAAAGAGTTACCTTTGACGCCTTTTGGAATACTCTTCCTACCATGTGCAGAACCAGGTGAAGTGCCTTGCGACCTGCTAATGTTGCTCTGCATGCATAGCCTATGGCGCACGCGAATGGATGTCAGGCATGAACATGCTGTTGTGCATCCTGCACATCAGTATTTCATTGAAAGCATCATGTACACACAGGAAGTTTTCGGACAGCGAGCTCCACAACCTGAGTGGTTGCCTGTCCTCGACCAACTAAAATCATTTAACCCATTTTATCATCGTGCACTAGCTAGAAACTGACCAGTGCTTTTATTGTCATGTCATTGTATTTTTGTGTTTAGTTTTTCCGGCCAAGTCGGTAATAAAGGAAAAAAAAAAGGCCCGGATATCTCAGTCGGTAGAACGTTAGGCTTTTAACCTAACGGTCCGGGGTTCGAGCACCGTTCGGGCGGAGGGCGACTTTTTTTGCCCTTCAAAGGATCGCTGCTCCGCTCCCATCACGGATACTCGTCTGAAAGTCTCTTGCAAAGCCATTGGTGACAAATCAAACAATGAAAGGCATTAAATATTATTTATGACGCCCCCACCTTCGTCTGTGATGGCTGCTCTTCGTAGCGCAATTTGATTTTGTTCATGCAGTGGAGTGGGACAAAGGATAGAAAAGCAGGTGCGCTGTTGTAAGCCCGGATAGCTCAGTCGGTAGAGCGTTAGGCTTTTAACCTAACGGTCCGGGGTTCGAGCACCGTTCGGGCGGAGGGCGACTTTTTTTGCCCTTCAAAGGATCGCTGCTCCGCTCCCATCACGGATACTCGTCTGAAAGTCTCTTGCAAAGCCATTGGTGACAAATCAAACAATGAAAGGCATTAAATATTATTTATGACGCCCCCACCTTCGTCTGTGATGGCTGCTCTTCGTAGCGCAATTTGATTTTGTTCATGCAGTGGAGTGGGACAAAGGATAGAAAAGCAGGTGCGCTGTTGTAAGCCCGGATAGCTCAGTCGGTAGAGCGTTAGGCTTTTAACCTAACGGTCCGGGGTTCGAGCACCGTTCGGGCGGAGGGCGACTTTTTTTGCCCTTCAAAGGATCGCTGCTCCGCTCCCATCACGGATACTCGTCTGAAAGTCTCTTGCAAAGCCATTGGTGACAAATCAAACAATGAAAGGCATTAAATATTATTTATGACGCCCCCACCTTCGTCTGTGATGGCTGCTCTTCGTAGCGCAATTTGATTTTGTTCATGCAGTGGAGTGGGACAAAGGATAGAAAAGCAGGTGCGCTGTTGTAAGCCCGGATAGCTCAGTCGGTAGAGCGTTAGGCTTTTAACCTAACGGTCCGGGGTTCGAGCACCGTTCGGGCGGAGGGCGACTTTTTTTGCCCTTCAAAGGATCGCTGCTCCGCTCCCATCACGGATACTCGTCTGAAAGTCTCTTGCAAAGCCATTGGTGACAAATCAAACAATGAAAGGCATTAAATATTATTTATGACGCCCCCACCTTCGTCTGTGATGGCTGCTCTTCGTAGCGCAATTTGATTTTGTTCATGCAGTGGAGTGGGACAAAGGATAGAAAAGCAGGTGCGCTGTTGTAAGCCCGGATAGCTCAGTCGGTAGAGCGTTAGGCTTTTAACCTAACGGTCCGGGGTTCGAGCACCGTTCGGGCGGAGGGCGACTTTTTTTGCCCTTCAAAGGATCGCTGCTCCGCTCCCATCACGGATACTCGTCTGAAAGTCTCTTGCAAAGCCATTGGTGACAAAGCAAACAATGAAAGGCCTTAAATATTATTTTTGACGCCCCCACCTTCGTCTGTAATATCTGCTCTTCGTAGCGCAATTTGATTTTGTTCATGCAGTGGAGTGGGACAAAGGATAGAAAAGCAGGTGCGCTGTTGTAAGCCCGGATAGCTCAGTCGGTAGAGCGTTAGGCTTTTAACCTAACGGTCCGGGGTTCGAGTCCCCGTTCGGCCGGAGGGCCACTTTTTTGCCCTTCAAAGGATCGCTGCTCCGCTCCCATCACGGATACTCGTCTGAAAGTCTCTTGCAAAGCCATTGGTGACAAATCAAACAGTGAAAGGCATTAAATATTATTTTTGACGCCCCTACCTTCGTCTGTGATGGCTGCTCTTCGTAGCACAATTTGATTTTGTTCATGCAGTGGAGTGGGACAGAGGAGAGAAAAGCAGGTTGCACTGCTGTAAGCCCAGATAGTTGTGTTGTGTTGTGTTGGGTTTATTGGCGCATAAGCAGCTAAGGCTATCATGCGCCAAGAACAAGGTATGGAAAAAAATATGCTTGAGCAGAGTGTGAAAACAAAGTTGATAAAAACGGTGGTGTAAAGGGCCTAAAAGTTATTTTTATTACCTGGCTGATTAAATACAAACATTTTAGAAATGGCTGCTTGTAGAAGCTTTTAAAAGTTGGTTGACCTCCGTGGACATCCTTGGCTTGCCAAGGATCTCGAGGCCCCCAACTACTCAGATAAAAAACCTCAGCCTCCCTCTCAGGACTGAGAAAGTGGCTGAGGTGTATCGTTCTAAGTAGAGAAGCACAGGGTCAGAAAATTACAGGTTTTGAAGAAGACCGGCTTCCCTTAAAAAGCTAAAAACATCAAGTATACTAATGAGTGCATATTCAGCTAAAATCAACGCTGGATGAAATGGGATATGTTCTTTGTAAAATGTAGCAAAATATTTTTTTCTTAATGATTCAAGTTTTGTGCATGATAGTAGTATGTGGTTTACGGTAAGTTCATGTCCGCATTGCTCGCAAACAGGTTTGTCTTTCTTTGTTAGCAGGAAGTTGTGTGTGAGATGTGTGTGTCCTATACGGAGACGGCATAAAATAACTTCGATGAATCGTTTTTGGTGTGAGCATGATTTCCATTCGTCTAGAATGGGTTTTACTAAATGTAGCTTATTATTTCTTTCGGTATTCCATTGCGACTGCCATTTATTTCTTAATTTGCACTGCACCAACTTCATACCATCTTTGTAGGGAATGTACACTTTCTTTATTTCTTTGTTTCGAGCTTTTCCAGCACATTCATCTGCTTTCTCATTGCCAGCGATTCCAATGTGGCTGGGAACCCAGCAAAATTTTATGTCTTGTTCCTGTATTGTGGCGCTTGTTATGTTATGTATGATATCCCCGATTAGTGGTGTCACTGCATTGCTATGGTGAAGTGAGGTTAGTATGCTCAGAGAATCAGTCTAAATGATACTGTTCTGAATGTTCTCATTTATTATTTTTTCTACAGCCACCAAGACTGCGTAACACTCGGCGGTGAAAATGGATGTACACTCAGGTAGCCGTACTATTTTTTCCCAATTATTCTGAACTACAGCACTTCCCACGTAGTGCGCCGATTTTGATCCATCGGTATAAAATGCTTCGTATTCTCCGTATTTTTCGTTGAGTGCTAAATATTCTTGTAATATCTGTTCATGTGGTGTATGTTTTTTCCGAAATTGTGTTAATGTGAAGTCGCACACAGATGGTAGGCAGTACCAAGGCGGGAGTGGATCAGGTTTGCGGGCAATATTAGGTAATATGTTCATTATGTCTAGTTCTTGGCATTTCTCTTCAAAGCGGAGAAGAAGTGGTCTGATTGCTAGAGGTTTGTTGGTAAATAGTGTTCGAGATGGGCACTTTGTAACGAGTGGGTAACAGATGTGTTTAGGCTGGGAACGGATCTTTAAAATGTATGAGCATGTGAGAATTGTTCGTCTGTCTGCAAGTGGTGATTCATTGGTTTCTACGTACAGGCTTTTTATTGGTGACGTCCTGTATGCACCGGTTGAAAGGCGCAATCCCGAATTGTGCACAGGATCCAGTCGCTTCAAGTACGATGGCCTTGCTGATCCATACACTATGCAACCATAATCCAGAATGGAACGTACTACAGAGCGATAAATGTGTAGAAGACATACCCGATCAGAACCCCAGTGTTTGCGTGAAAGGACTTAAGTATGTTCAGTGCTAGCGACGCCTTCTTTTTCAGTGCGTTTATGTGAGGCAGGAAAGTAAGTTTTTTATCGAAGGTGATGCCTAGAAATTTGTGTTCGTTTTTGAAAGGCAGCTCGGTTTGGTTGAGGTGTAATGTTGGATTTGTGTGTACGCCTCGTTTGAGTGAAAAAAGTAAGGCCACTGTTTTCTGTGTTGAGAACTGGAAACCATTCTTGTCTGCCCATGTTGCCATTTTGTTGATTGTAAGCTGTACTTGTCGTTCGCATGTGGATATATTGGAAGATGTGCATGCTATCTGAAGATCATCAACATACATTGAATACATAATGGACCTTGGGATTATTTTTCTAATAGAATTCATTTTTACAACGAAGAGAGTTGTGCTTAAAATGCACCCTTGAGGAACTCCATTTTCCTGAATGAAGTCCCTCGAAAGGGTCGAGCCTAGGCGGACATTAAATGAGCGGTTAGACAAAAAGTCTTTAATGCAGTTGAGCATTCTGCCACGGATGCCGAGCTCAGCTAAGTCCTGGAGAATCCCGAACCTCCAGGTTGTATCATATGCTTTTTCTAAATCAAAAAAGACGCTAAGACAGTGTTGTTTGTGTATAAAAGCTTCTCTGACAGTATTTTCAAGGCGGACTAAGTGATCTGTAGTGGAGCATCCTTTTTTAAATCCACACTGATGGATATCAAGCAGTTCACAGGATTGAAGAACAAAGGTTAGTCTTATATTTAGGACACTTTCGAAGGATTTGGAAGGATTTAAGCCCGGATAGCTCATTCTACTTCCGGCCACTGTCGTGAACGGTCGCAGAATCATGAGCTCCGGTGGAGCGGCGATAGCGGCCCTTGCTGGCCGCGGAAACAGGTCCGACATGGAAGCCGATAAGGATTACGAGATTATTTTGCCGAACCTGCCAACAGGACGTGTTGTTCTCAACACCGTGTTTTTTCACGGCGACGTGCGAGCGCGGCCTTACAAGGTCGAAGATTTTCGTGACGCCCACGCCCAAGTGGGTGCGCTCCCCGACGTAGTGGCGTTGGGGGCGTACCAAATCAACCATGTTTGGGCGGTGACTCTCAACAGCGCTGAAGCAACAAAGCGATTGGCGGCTTTCAAGGAGCTTCCAGTTAAAGGACGCCGGTGTGTTATATTCGACCCCGAGGACCAGGTGCTGAAACTGCGGCTACACTGGATGCTGCACGGCGTCACCGACGAAGATATCCGGACTGCGTTTGCGGCCTTCGGGAACGTGACAGAGGTAACCCGTGAGCGTTGGCGTGTGCAAGGTGTGAAAGAAAAGGGCTCCACCACAAGGATAGTGCTGCTCAAGCTGAAGCCTGGAATGAAAGCGGACGACCTCCCCCACCAGATACGAGTCGCCGGTGAGCTGGCCCTTGTTGTCGTGCCTGGGCGGCCCATGCAGTGTCTGCGTTGTCAGGGCAGCGGACATGTCCGACGTGAATGCAAGGTACCTCGCTGCTCACGCTGCCGACGTTTCGGACATTCCGAAGATGGGTGTGTCCGCACATACGCTGCCGCAACGGTGCCAGCGCTCAGAGAGGAGACACCGGAAGACATTATGGACGTCGTCGAGGCTGAGGAGGCAGCCAAAGGGATCGATGGTGTGGAGAGCTCTGCGGTGGCCCCCAGCGTGACAACTCCGACGACCACGGAAAAGGAGGCGTGCGAGGGCGTGGACAAGACACAGGCACTGCCATCCGTAGTTTCGGAGGCGCCTGTGAGCGAGGAAGCGCCCCTTCAAGGGACAAGTACTCCGGAAACATCGGCGGCTGAGAACACGAATGCGGAAAACGGCGGCCGGTCAACGAGCGCTGGCAGTGCGCCGAAGCGCCCGCACGCCGACGCCGGTGACGGGGCGGATAAGCAGGCCCCTGGCAACGCCGAGGAACCACCTACGAAAACTGTGCAGGGGCGACGACCTTCCTTCAGACCGCAACCTAACATCGGGACGGGCCGGAGGGCAGCCGAAAAGCCGCTCTCGAAGCACGTCGAGCCCGATAATTACGATGCCGGCGGGACTTCTGGAAGCGTCTAGCGACGTGCTAGGCGCGAAAGGTAAGCACCATGCTCCCAGCGTCCTTCTAAAGTACGAAAAT